>NC_135535.1:1093177-1123101 GCF_045843805.1 Urocitellus parryii | reverse complement strand
AGAGCTGACGGAGGCCACGGTCCCGCACGGTGACTGCTCCCAACACCAACAGACCCTCTGCTTCCAATCGCGGAGCCTCCCGGCGGCAGATGGAGCAGAGCCCGGGGAGCTGAGCTGTCCAGCTGTCCACGGTGACAGTGTGCCCGGGGCGGCCTCTGGGAGCGGCACGGCTCCGTCACCACCAGGCAGGCCGCTCAGGGCTCGGAGCAGAGCAGAGGCGGCTGAGGCCACAGCCAGGCCTTCAGTCCCAGCCCTCCTCGGGGTCAGACCAGAGGGGTCGCGGGACACAGGCCCCAAACTCCCAGTGACACCCAAATTTGAGTCTAGTGTTGGACACGGGAGAGGAATGTGAGGGACACTCTGAGGACCAGGCGTCACTGAGTCTGGGCCCAAGGACAGCACTGCCTGGTCACCACAGGGTCCTCACGGCCCAGACAGAGGAGGAGGGAGCCCGCTCCCCACACCTGCCCCCAAGCTCTGGAACCCGACGTGGGGGGACACTGACCAAGAGGCCCTTTGGAGACCCCACTGACCATCCAGTCAGACCTTGACAGACAGTGACCAGTGCCCTCAGGTGAAGCCTTGGCCACCCTCCCGGCCCACACCATCACCTCAGCTGGACTGTGGCCCGGGGCTGGGCCCCGCATCCCCCACTGGCTGGGGTGACCCTGTGAGACTCAGACCTGAACTGTCCCTCACCTGCAAAAGCAGATGGCCCCCAACACCCAGGGAGAAGCCTCGGGCCTGGTGTCCCTGGATCAGGGAGGAGCGCTCTGCCTCTGAGAGTCTGTCCCCAACTCACCTGATCCCCCCAGAGGTCTCTCATGAGAGAGTCGAGACAGACATTCAGACTTCCCGGCCACAGTGGACCTGACAGGACTCCAGCCACAGGAAGCCAAGCCTGACCGCGTCTCAAAGCCGCAGGGCAGGAGCTCGGGAAGTAGCTGTGAGGCTGAGCCCCCGGGCACCCTGACTCTGGACTCCAGAAAGAGACGTCTCCTCTCCCCTGGGCCTCGAGGGGACCTGGGTTCTGCTGTCACTGTCACCTGCCTCTGTCCCACGGGCTGAAGCCTCCAGTCCGCAGCCAGCCTGTCCTGGGCTGCAGAGCACAGCCCTGGGCCCTGGTGGGGGGTCCTGCCAGCCCCTCTCCAGGCAGCTCAGCCTGGGGCCCAGCGTTAAGATGTCGGGGTCAGATCAGAGCCTTCTAGGCTGCAAGCTGTCCCTGGGCCGGCTGCCGGCAGCTGCCACATCTGATTAAGCAGTGATGCGTGGAGCTTCACCCCTGAGCAGCCCGTTAGCGCCAGAGACCAGGGCGCAGTGATCCAGAAAGGAGGACTGGCCGCGGCTGCTCCTCCCAGCTCTGCTGGCCTGGAGGGAGCAGGCCTGACGTTCTGTTAGAATCAGCATTGGGACCCAAGAGGTCCCAAGGCCCGGCACTGTCCTTCGAATCCCATCTTGTCCTCCTCTGAGACTGCTGGGCCCTTCTTTAGACCAGAGGGGGCTTGGCCAAGGAGACAGGGAGATGCCTGGGCCGGGGTCCCTGGCTCCCTGCCTCTTTCCTGTAATAGCTCATCACCGAGGAGGACAGGAGCCCGTGAACCCCTCCTCGGCTCGGATGACAGAAACCCAGCTGTGAGGCGGGGTCCCCAGGTGCTCCTTCTCCATCTGGCAGCTGCCCCCAGCTGTCCTACCTGCTGCCACCTCCGAGGCTGCAGAGAAGGTGACTTGAGCCCCCCCAGTCAGGTGAGGACCAGGCCAGCCCAGAATGGGCCCACAGTGTCCAGAGGTCAGCTGGCCTGAGAGGCTGCGTCCAGAGCCCCAGGCAGGTACCGGGAGGCCGGGCAGGAGGAAGCCTCCAGGTGCAAAGGCTGGGGCCGGCAGCGTGTCAGAGAGGTGGTTAAGGAACCCAAACCCGGGGCCCTGGAGAAGGGAGCCGTGGAGGAGGGGAAAGGAGGGACAGGCTGAGAGGCTGGCCGCCCCTCAGAGCCCGGGGCCTCCCCCCTGCTGCCCTGAGGGGCCCCGGTGCGAGGCGAGGGACCGATGGCTGTGTGGGAAAGTCTGGGTCCCTCCGAGGCCTGCTGCTGGGCTGCTTCCTCCCAGATGCCACCAGGAGGAAGGACCAGCCCAAGTGTCCCACAAGGCCCGGGTGCAAGCCCCGTGCCTTGGGCGGCTCTTGTTCTGCCATCCCGCGACCCTGGGAAAGGAGAGGGGAGGGGAGGAGAGCCAGGTCAGCAGGCAGAGACCCTGAAGCCATGGTCACAGGACCGGCCTGCATTGTCACGTGGCTGCTGCAAAGCCCCCTGAGCCTCTGGGACATACAGAGCCGGGGGGACCAGAAGCCCGGGGACAAGTGCACAAGGGAGCAGCAGAGAGCAGAGAGCAGAGCCAGGCCTGTGCCCCGAGGCCCGGGGACCCCACCTGCTGTGGCCCACATGCCCGAGGGCCCCAGTGGGTGGCTGTGAGGTGAGAGACCTGAAAGCTGGGGCTTCGTGGGACGCCGGCTCTGGGAGGGATGGATGCCGGCCTGCAGGACGGCACCGCTCCTGCCTGGCACCACCCCAACCTCCTCTGCACCCACTGCTCAGCGTCCTCACCTGCACTCCCACATTGTGATGCCAGCACACACTCCGGAACAGCCAGAGTTGGGAGCTCAATAAACCTCTTCTACTTATAGAGTACCCTGCCTCCCGTACTTTGTTATAGCAACACATAACGGACAAAGACACCAAGTTTGCTTCATTGTTTAAAATGACAAATGTGAAAATATATTCAGGGAAAACAAACTATAAAAATAACCTAGTTGATTTGCAGAAAAACTCAAATAGAAACTTTAGAGTTGAAATCCAACAATCAAAATTTAAAACAGCGGATGCATCTGTCAGCGGACTGGACACAGCTGAGGAGAACAAATTTTCCAGAACACAGAACAAAGGGACAGGAAGACGGGGATTCAAAAGAATGAATCTGGATGTGGGGACAGAGTGGAACGCCTCCGGCACACTGTCCAGAGCTTCAGGGAGGAGGCGGGGGGTGCAGGTGGGAGACTCCTGGAAGAAAGGCTGGCGGGAATCTTTCCAGCCTCAAAACAGACTCAGACTCGGCCTGAGAACCCCATGTCTGTGAAGCAGGAGGATAGAGAAACCCACCCAGGCACCAAAATCAGAAAATAAACAGATGCCCTCACCCAGGGGGACGCAGCGGGCTTCTCAGCAGGAAGGGAAGTCCATGCACCCAGACAAAGCCAGCAGCCGAAGCCCAGCCCCACCCAAGAGGAACCTCCAAGAGTGAGAACAGAAAAAACCAACCTCCAGACCAGCGAGACCCAGGCTGGCCCCAGGGGACCAGGGAAGTCCAGGGAGGCAAGATGGGGTGCAGGAGGCGGGCAGAGAAAGGAGGTCAGAGGAGCCTCGGCAAAGGGAGGTCGTCCCCCAGGATGGTGGATCAGAAGCACCAGGCCACAGCAGCCCCAGCTGAGAGGCATAGGTGGACCAGACCTCCAAGACCTGGGGAGGGGGAGCACTTAGCCGGCTCAGGCCTAAGCCATGTGCAAGTCTGGATTTCTAGAACGCCCTGGAGAGCAGGGACACGGTGTCCCCAGGAGAGCAGAGAGGACTTACAGTCACATAGCAAGGAGAGACCCGGAAAGCACAGGTCAGGTCACAGGTCAAGTCCACGCACAGCCAGCCCCATGGGAGACAGGACCTATGTCCGCTGCCACCAAGCCCACACTGGGACACGGGAGTCCAGGAAGACAAAAAGGAACAGACTGAGCAACATGAACCTTAAGATCACTGACAAAAGGAAGTTCATGCGGTTCCTTAAGACCAGAGAGAAGCACCATGCAGCCGAGACCTCACGGGATGGGGCCACCGGGAGGAAGGGCGATGCGCAGCCCCGCGGGAGGCTGACCTGTGTGCGGGCTGGTGCTAGACCGAGCAAGAGCTGGCGCCCCTTTAGGGGGAAGCAGACCAGTCCAGCCTCCGGTCGGGGTGGGGCAGGTGGACAGATCAGAACGTCTTCATCAACAGGGACAACCAACGAGCAGAAGAGGACCCGAAGGCCACAGATCTCACGCATCCATGGAAACTGCCCCATACTGTCTAGAAAGCACGTTCCGTCGTGTTTTCAGGGAACTGATTCGCACTAAGCGTCCGCGGTGGGATGGAGAGGGCCGTGCGAGGAGGTGAGCAGCGCCCCGGCGGGCAGCCAGCAGTCCCGGGAGCCGGCGAGGAAGGAGGCGGAGGCGGATGACGCCGGAAAGTCTGGCGCACCGCTCCGCGCACCGCTCCGCGCACCGCTCCGCGCACCGCTCCGCGCACCGCTCCGCGCACCGCTCCGCGCACCGCTCCGCGCACCGAAATCGCCTGCCACCGCGTGCGAAGGGCTGGGCTGCAGCGCTCGCCTCGCACCTGTGAGGCACTGGGTTCGATCCTTGATACCACAGAAAATAAATAAAATAAATAAAGCTATCGGGTCCATCTTTAAAAGGGGAAAAAAATCTTTAAAAAAAAAAAACAACTATGCGCTAGAGTCCTGAAATGACATTTCAAGAAGTTAGAATGAGAGGCATAAACTGCATTAAAACTTGGGGGAGGAAATAGAAACGCTGAAGCAGTGACCCGGGACAGGAGAGAAGTGTCTGGGGTCGGCTGGGAGAGCCAGGCCCTGGGCGCCCTCCGCACGTGACGCAAAGAAGGTCCTGACCCCAGGGGAGAGTTGGGAAAGGCCTGGGGCCTGGGGGAGTCAGCGGCCAGCTAGGTTCCACCAGCGCTGCCAGGGGCAGCCCAACGCCGCACTCTGGGACATTGGAACGCAGTGGACAGATTCCTGGAAGGACTAACGTGGACGTTTGGAAAGCTGGGAAACCCTGTCATCGTTAGAGCCACTAAAAATTCCTCTGAAAGTAAAACAGAATCTTCCCACAAGGAAAGCTCCTGCCCGGAGGCCCCAGGGCAGGCTCTGTGTAAGCCCAAAGAGTCCCCACGGCCTTGCCCGACCCGCAGAGGGAGGGCCGGTCCCCCAGTCCCTGGTCCCCATGACCTCAGTGCCAAGACCTGCCAGGCACCTGGCAGAGGAAGACGCCAGCTGGGTTTGAGCCACCCGGGAACTACAAAGCTGTGCCTGGCCGCCATGCGGAATTACCCCACATCCAAGCTGGACACAGAGAACAGAGGACCCAGAGTCCAGCAGCTCGCCCTGGAAACAGACAAAAAGAGAGGTCTCTGCCTGCCCGTGGGCTCAGAAACGGAGATGCTTTAAAACCTGGAGTCCATTCACAAGATCACCAGTAGGACACAGGCCAGCAGAGGGCAGGTGAAAACCACCCGCAGCTACCGAGACCCACCCAGTGTGCCTGCATCCCTTTAGGAAGAAAGGAAACCACGGTCTGGGCCTCATCAGTGCCCACCCCAAATGGGCGGGAACCCTGTCTGCAGGACAGAGAGGAACAGAGGCCAGGGTGCAGCCCCTGGTCTTCAGAGACCGTGAGATAAAGTGACCCACAGATAGATGACCACTCAGCAAGACTATGGAGGACAGCATCGATGTGACAGAACCAACTTCTTCTACAAACATGAACTGCTATGAGGTGAACACTGAAGCCGGGCTCATTGGCACACACCTGTAACCCCACAGCTCAGGAGGCTGAGGCAGGAGGATCACAGGTTCAAAGCCACCTCAGCAACTTAGCCAGACCCTAAGCAACTTAGTGAGATCCCATTTCAAAATAAAATACAAAAGAGCTGGGGATGTGGGCTGGGGCTGCAGCAGAGCGCTTGCCTAGCGTGTGGGAGGCTCTGGCTTTGATTCTCAGCACCACATAAAAATTAATAAATTAAATAAGGTCCACTGACAACTAAAAAAAAATTTTTTTAAGAGCTGGGGATGTGGCTCAGTGTTGAAGCACCCTTGGGTTCAATCCCCAGTACTGGGAAAAAAGTCTCATTTACAATAATATCCAACACCGTTGGGATCTAGGGACACCTCTAGCAAAGGAAGCCACTGTCCCTGACAGATTTATGGAACTTTCCTAAGAACCCGGAGGAGCCTGAGACGGGAGGAAAATCCATATTCATGAACAGAAACTCAGCAGAGCTGTCGCCGCGCCTCTGATGGATCTATAAAGCTGATTCTCGGACCTGACAAGCTGAGTCCACAGTTTGGACCACAGCGCCAGGGGTCGAGAAGGGCCAGCGCTCTCGGAGACTAATGACGGCGAGAGCTTCCCAGGTGGCCGGACGGTCTGAGGACAGCATGGCCAGCTCTGGGCAGGAGGGCAGGCCAGGAAGTGAGATCCAAGTGACCAGAGCAGGACCCAGGGCCGTGGGCTCTTTGGTCCCTAAAGCTGGGACGCGGGCAGTACAGGAGAAAATGGGAACTGGACCCTGCCTCCGACCACGCCCAGGCACCAGCTGGGCTTTCCCAGGAGGGCCAGTGGCAACCCCGAGGCCTGAGGGCACCGGGTGGCGTCTGCCTTCGCTGCCCTGTGGATGTGTGCCCCACAGCGTGCGGGGTGCGGGCGGGCGCGTGAAGGACGGTGAACTGGCAGGGCTGCGCCCTTCACACCTGGGCCCCCACAGTGAGTCGCCGCACACCCACCCCAGGGCCCACCGGTGTGGGAGAGAAGGTGCCGCTGTGGACGGTCACCACCACGTCCACCAACCCCAGGCAGGCCAGGGAGGCCACGAGCACCTGCTGGCTCCACCCCAGCACATCACCTTCAGCCTGGGACACAGCCTCCTGCAGCCCCAGGGGAGTCGGATCCACGCTGGGCTCGGCCCCAAAGCTGTGGCCTGGTGGAGACAGCTGGGTCCACCCTGTGTCCTGGGGGCCGGGCAGCCGTGGGGATGGGGGCCCAGCGGCAGCAGGAAGGTGACCAGGAAACCTGGGGAGGGCGGCTGGAGCCCTGCAGACACCCAGGAACCCTCCCAGGCACAGGACCCAGTGTCCAGGCTTGGAGCAGCCACCCCTGCTGCTGGGCTGGGAGGAGAGAGGGCCTCACCACAGAACAGGGAGGCCGAGGTGGAACAGCAGTCGGCAAAGAAAAAGAAGGGTCTGCCATCCTCACGCGCCCTCATCTACGTGCAGAGGCCAGACCAGGTGCAGTGGCCAGACCAGGCCGACTCCAGTGCTGTTGTCCTGGGACACATGCCACTAGTGAAGCGTGAAGGGAATCAAGAGAGTCCCACATGGCCCAGGGCCCATGGGTCGCTGGCAGGAGGGAGGGGACAGCAGGATGGTGGGGGGGCCGTCCCTCCAGTGCTCTGTGGAAGCCGAGGAGCTGGTCTTTCAAAGTCTGCATGTGAACTGCTCAGCTGGTTCTCAGCCCTGGCGGACAATTCAGTGATGCCAAAACCCGGCTTCCAGTCTTGCTTGGGAACAGTGGTGCAATGCACGTCTCGGCCAGGGAAACGTTCTCTCTCTGAAGCCTTCTGTGGCGGGCTGCTGGACCACAGGTGTTGGGAGCCAGCCTCGTAACGTGCCCTCCTCGTGCCAGAACCTCCCCACGATCTGCAGCAGGGGGCCTGTGGGAGGAGCTGTCGGTTCTCATCCTCTCACTTGCTGGTCATCTGCTGGGCAGGAAACCAGGGACACTGAGGCGGGACTCTCCTCGGGGACAGACCCACTCTTCCCTCAGATGCTCCGGCCCTCGACGGTGAGCAAGACCCTCTGGCCACACCTGGGGTTAACACGCTTCGCCTGTCTGCAGATTGAGGGCTCAGACACATCTGGAAGTCTGAAGTTTGAAAGTCATAAATGAGGAGAAGACATCCACGAACCAGGAACCATCCACTTTAGGTGACGGTTGCAATGTTCCTTAATAATAGCCCCAAAGCCACTGAGCCAGGTGTGGCCATGCCCCCCGAGTGCTGGCCTCTGAAGATGGGTACCTGGGCACAGTGATGGACCCCACAGCCATCAAATGTCCACCAGAAACGCAGAAGGCAGGCCAGCCTCGCCACTCTCCAGCACCTTCCCCAGCAGAGGGGACTCTGAGCAAGAGACGGGAAGAAGGGGAGGGGAAATCTCTGGTTAACTCTGAAATGGAACCCTGTGGGAAACAGAATTCCTAAGTCAATAGAGTCCACTCAATAAATGCTCGTCCTGGGAGTGGACGGGAGAAGGGCTCAGGATGCTTCAGGTGGGCTGAGTGCACCCTGCAGCCTGGCCCCACCAGGGCAGCCTGCCTGGCGCCACCAGGGCAGCCTGGCATGAGAGGCAACGGGGTGGCTTTGGAAATGCCAACAGGTCCTGAAGTCTGCTCCCTGGCGTGCCTCAGGGCCCAGCGTAGTGTCTGGGGCACTGGGCGCTCAGATTTCTTGGAAGGAAGAACCAAAGATGGGGGGGGGAGGGAAGGGAGATCCTTGGAGATAAGCCCTCAAGAGCCCCAGAATTCACCTGCAGGAGGAAAGGCAGGAGCCGCCAAGCCGCCCCGGGCCTCGCCTTGGGCTGACCCAGAGGGTGTCGCTGGGGACTCTGGTGTGGGCGGATTTTCCAGGTGGGTCTCTCCTGCGGGCAGAGCTGGCCCTCACTGGAGGCCCTGCAGGAAGCCAGGCCACCCCATCCGGATGCCCCAGACTGCAGGGAGGCCACGCGGATCCCAGGCCAGGGCACCAGCGCAGGCACTCCCTGAACGGCCCCAGGCCCTGCCAGCACTGGAGGCAGCCTGGGGGCAGCTCTGAGGCACCCTCCAGATCACAACTGGACCCACAGGGAGACGGTAGTCCTGGGGTCCCCCCCCCCCCGACTTTGTGCAGCCATTTGACGTATTGAGCTTGTGCACCTGCAGCGTCTGGGGAGGGTGTGTGGGTGGAAGTCCTGGTGAGGAGACCTGAGGTCTCCCAGGAGGAGCAGGAGCTGGGTGGCGCTCTCCACCTGCCGTCCCAGGCCTGGGGTAAATCACGTGTGAAATGGTGAAGAGCCGGGAGGACGGAGACACAGACGGCTGAGTTGCCGTCTGGAGGGGCCGAGAGTCCTGCCTGCTTTTGTTTATGACTGTTTTTCATGAAAACAAAGAAGTATGTAAGGAAGAGGGAACCAGTTCTTGCAGCCAGAGCTCATTCCTGTCTGGGAAGGAAGAGGTGAGGCTCACAGGGGACCCCTGCACTGGGCACACAAGGGCCCAGGCTTGCCCACCAGAGGACCCTGGGCCGTGTCAGCAGGACCTTGGCTCTGCAATCCCAGGAGAGGACTGCAGCCTCCCAGTGCCGAGGCGTGGCATCCAGGGGCTCTGGGGCCCTCTGTGGACAGGAGACCTCTCCAGAAGAGCCCAGGTCAGCTAGGGGGACTCGAGTCCCTGACTCCCAGATGGGTTTAGCCAGAGCCGCAGAGACCAGGCGGAGCCTGCTGGGGGTAAGAGGGAGGAAGCCAAATGCCGTCGCCCACTGAGGTTCTTGAGCACCAGGGACCCTGAAGTGGCCTTATTTGGAAACCGGCATTTTTTACCTGGTTAAGGCTCTAGAGGTCAGCCTGGACTCAGAGTGGACCTAAATCCAACGACAGGTGTCCTGCTGAGAGGAGGCCAGGAGGCCATGCGCAGAGCCTGAGACCTGAGGCTGGGAGGGGCAGGGGACCCTCCCCTGGAGCCTGCGGCGGGTGATGGCCCTGCCCAGTCCGGGACCTCAGGCTTCTGGTCTCCAGGTGGCAAGAGAAGAAACCTCTCTTGTTTTAAGCCCCCAGTTTGCACCAAATTGTATGACAGCCCCCGAAACCCACACCAGAGTGACTGGCAGGGACCCACAGGGCGCCTGGGGACCTCTCCTGGGTTGTTCCTGGCCCCCGGGTTTCACAGACCCCACACTGTCGGGTGAGATGGATGACCACACAGAACACCGTGATTCCACAGCGGCCAGGGACACAGGAGGGACAGGACAGTGTGCAGGCCAGCTGGCCACCATCCAGAAGCTTCTGTGCCAGGGCAGGCAGTGTAGACGGACTTCCAGGGTGGTCAGCTCGGGAGGCAGGCACTCACTGCCCACAGCGCTGCCCTTCCCCAGCCCACAGCCTAGATTCCCAGGTCTGTGCATCCTGCTAGGTTCAAGAGATTTGTCCCCACCCTGGCAAATGTCACTAACCAGCTACATGTGGCCTAGTATCCCAACCCCCTCCAGATGAGCTCATGAAAGAGACTCTAAGAGATGGAGGAAATCTGAGTCAGATCCCTAGGGCTGTGCGGCCACGCTGCTGGGCACATCCCGAGCCATCCTCGCGGGAGCACAAGGGACCCCTGCGGTCTGGCGGGGCAGCTGAAGTCTATTTCTGGGGACTGCAGCACTGACCTCCCCCAAGGAGCCCAGTGTGGACCGCTTCTCCAGACAGGACGTCACCCAGCAGGGCCCATGAGAGCAGTGCATGTGGGTCCTCAGAGAGCCCAGTGAGGACCACGGCACTGCCCGGGAGGCCACGTGTCATAACATCAGAGCACAATCCCAGGGGGCCGTGGGGCAGTCAGAAAAGAGGAGAGGGACGGTCTTCCAGGGTGTGGACTGAGCGTGAATATTGGCCAAGGGCAGAGAAAGTTCCCATGGTGGACACAGCCTGAGCTCCAGCCTCTGTCCACCCTCCACCTGAGGGAGAGAGGCCCAAGCTGGGAGCCCGCAGCTTTCTCCTGGAGAGCGTATGACCTCCTGGCTCCTCCCACAGCTGACGGGCGGCCCTCGCCTTCCTCTCTGGCCTGCACCCACCCTACCCTCGGGCTTCCTGTGGCCTGGGGCTTCCTGTGGCCTGTGGCTTCCTGTGGCTGTGGGAGCAGGTGACACAGAGGAGGGGGAGGAAAAGTGCGGGAAGAGCACTCCTTTCTCACTTGGGAGGACAGAGAAGGGAGGCCAGGCCCTTCTGAGGTCCTCTGACCTCAGCACAGGGAGGAAGGACTCAAAAGTGACCAAGAACCTTTCCCAAACGGCATCTGTACTGGTTGCTTGCCACACTCCAACTCGGCTCGCGGTGCCCTGAACGCCCAGCCCAGGGCCTCTCCCTTAACTCAGGGGCTGCACGCAGAGCCAGAGGTGACCACATTGCCCTGTCCTCCCAACAGCTTCTGGAGCCCAGAAACCCCCTCAGGCGGCAGGGTGCTGAGTCCGTGGGCTCCTGTCTTCTGAGACATTTGCTGCTTGGGGCCCAACCTGAGCACACACCGCCTCATGGCGGCTGACCTGTGCATGTTCATGGGACGACCGGAGACAGCTGCGTTCCAAACTGACCATCCCTGGAACGCTGCCCAGCCCTGAGGAAGAGCCATCTTCAGGGAGGTGTGAGTGGTGTCTGGATGTGACAGCTGTAGAATATGCGTGTATGTGTGCAAGTGTGTGTGCACACAGAGCACAATACCTGAATAAGTGTGCAGGTGTGTCGGTGTGCCAGGGTGTGTGTACACGTCAGTGTGAGCTTGGGCAGTGCGTGCCTCTGTTAGTCAGCTTTTTCTCTGCCCTCACTAAAACACCCGACCAGCACAATCAGAGAGGAGGAGAAGTTTTGGTTGGGTTTTTTTGGGGGTTTTCAGGGGTTTTTTGCCTGTTAAGGATAAAATTTTAGTATGACCATCAGTAATTAATTGAGCATACCTAACAGTAAAAGGCAAAATCTTACAGCCTGAAAAATTAGGACAATATAATTATTTTAATATATATATGATTTTTATTATAATTAGCAACTATTGTTGTAAAAGCATAAGGTGTTTTAACAAAAATTATTTTTTATTTATTCTGATTTGTTATACCTGATAGCAGAATGCAATTTCATTTCATATTACACACATAGAGCAAAATTTTTCAAGACACTTGTTGTACAAGAGGAGGAAAAGTTTATTTGAGTGCCCACAATTTCAGAGCTCTCAGTCCACAGAGAGCTCTCAGTCCACAGCTCCATTCCTCTGGGCTCAAGGTAAGGCTAACATCATGGTGGAAGAGGGTGGCCGAGGGAAGCAGGATGATCAGGAAGCAGAGAAAGAGGCTCCACTCTCCAGACACAAAGCCACGTCCCCAGTGCCCACCTCCTCCAGCCACACCCACCTCCTCCAGCCACACCCACCTCCTCCAGCCACACCCACCTCCTCCAGCCACACCCACCTCCTCCAGCCACACCCACCTCCTCCAGCCACACCCACCTCCTCCAGCCACACCCACCTCCTCCAGCCACACCCACCTCCTCCAGCCACACCCACCTCCTCCAGCCACACCCACCTCCTCCAGCCACACCCACCTCCTCCAGCCACACCCACCTCCTCCAGCCACACCCACCTCCTCCAGCCACACCCACCTCCTCCAGCCACACCCACCTCCAGCCACACCCACCTCCAGCCACACCCACCTCCTCCAGCCACTAATTCATTCATCAGGTCAAGGCTCTCTCAACCCAATCATTTCACCTCTGGGCCTTCTTGCACTGTCCCACACGCGACCTCCCATCCACACCATAACAGCACCTGTATGTGCGTGTGTGCATGTGTGAGCTCATGAGCGTGGGGCAGCGTGGGCCTGGGTGTGCACGGAGCCCTAGCGTGTGTCGTCTGGGTCGATGGAGGGAAGCCACAGAAAGACAGGGAGATCAGTTCACCCAAAACAGTCCCCTGAAGCCAGTGCTGACCACATTAATTGGCCTGTCCATTTCTGGACATAATACTGCTGGAGTCCCGTGTGGATGGTGACCTGGGACTTCCGGGAAGTTTCCGGGCTCTTCTTTTTCCACTGTTACCTACAAGCAGTTGGCTGGAGATCCTCTCCAGTTCAGGGTGAGCAGCAGTACTGCAGGCTCTGATGGAAAGGACAAGGACATTCCAGTGGCCAGGCTGGGGGCAGAGGGGACGCCCACTCCCTGTCCTCACCCAGCCTGCTTCAGGAGAGCAGAGGGCAGAGGACCTAGTGTCAGAGCAGGGAGACACTCACCCTCCCAGCGGCAAAAGGCAGGGCACCCTCAGAGGCAGAGAGCCTCAGCCTCAATCCAGGGCAGGCGCAGGGTCCCCAGCACAGGGGAGAAGTCCTGGTGGCCAGGAATGTGGTCCTGCAGGGAAACCACCGGATCCTCCAGGGAGCCTGCGACCCCACTGGCCAGGACCCACAGGGCTGGGAACGCAGCGGCGGCCAGAACACGGGCGCTGCTGCCCCGGAACCTGCCCGGTGCACCCAGCTGGACTCAGCAGACCAAGCCCTCTGGCCAGGTGGGTGGGGACTGTTAGGTTGGTGGTGGCCACTGAGAACAAAGCAGGGTGGGGGGGACATCAATCAGGTACTGGAGGAAACGCCTGACAATCAGCAGGACCCCTGGCCAATCCTGGAGTTCTGCCAACTCCCCTGACCAACTCCAAAGGGACAAGGGACCCTAAAAACACCTTTTCCTGTCCCAAGCCCTTCCCTTCCTGCTGTCAGCCCCACAAAAGTCCAGTCTGGTCGAGCTCCCCCGAGGTTTCTCCTCAGACCCTTCTCCTGTCCACTCTGTGGGTCTGATCGAGTTCTGCCCAGGAGTGATATCTCAATAAAGCTCGTTCCATGGCCCTTTTAAATCTGCTTCCTTTGGTCGCTGCCCGCCTCACCTGATCTGGCAGGGGCGGCACTGGCTCGCTGGTGCCCAGGTGCTGGAGGGGTACAGAGGTTAGCTGGTGAGGAATATCGTGGGTTTTTTAAATCCTGAACTTTGCCCATAAATTCCTTTTCCTGGATTCTGTCCCAGGAGAAAATCTCAATACACAAAAATCCTCATGCACGCGGGTGTCTGGGGGCGAGACCGCCAGTCAACAGGGTCTCTGCCCACCACCCACCCTCTGGGTTCAGCCCTTGCCCTCTGGGGTCTCCCCACTGCTGGGGGTGGTCTAGCCCGCCCGGAGGTCTCCACCCACCATCCCACCCACACATCAAGGTCTGCCAGTCGCTGGCATCCAGACCCGAGCTCCCTTGGACACTCACAGAGACCTTCCCGGGAACTCTCCCCCGCCGCCCTGCTGGTCGTGCACACAGCACGGTGTGGTGTCGGGGCGCCAGGGGAAGCTCCTCCCCTCTGCCCGGGCACCGCCCACAGAGCCCTCCATGGACGCTGAGACTCAGCGCCGTCCTTGGTTGGCCCCTCCCTCCCTGCAGCCCCGTGCCACCTCTCCTGACTCCTGGGTTTCTCCCCCGGACCTAGTGCCAGGCCTGACCTCCCTCTGCCCAGCCCGTGCCTGGACCTCCGGGCTGTCCCCAGTGTGGCCTGCTCAGGTGGCCTCCCCAGGCAGGCAGAATGGTCGACTTCACAGAGAAAGAAGGGCCGTCACCAAGCTCCCTCCGCCTGGACCCTCCTGCTCTGCAGTGGGTTCGCAGGCCGAGGGCCGTGAGAGGCACCTGTGGGCCTTGCTCAAACCAGGCAGCAGGGCCTGGGGTCACAGGAAGGACACCCACAGACCCTCAGTCTTCTCCCAGCTGACACTAGGTGCCCCGAGGCCACCTCAGGTCAGGGACAGGACAGAAGTCATGGCCTTGGTGGCACAGAAAGCACCAAAGGTGCAAGGAGGTGACGTGGGGAGGGACAGAGCCGATGACAGGTGCAGGCCAGCTGGGGCCACAGAGCAGTCTGAGAGCCACAGGGACGCCGTCCTCTGGAGCCGTTCCCTGAGGGCGGGGAAGCTGGGGTGCACTCAGCACACACGCCCTCTCTGTGCAGGGCTCTCAAGCCTGGGCAGGGCCGGAGCCAAAGAGGCCTCCCTGGGGCGTGGAGAGAGAAGGGGGTGGGCACCCCGACACTGCCCTCCTCACATCTCAGGAATGTCCGCGCCCCGGGCCTCAGGGACCCTCGGCACACACCCACCCCCACTCATCCTAGGAGAAGGAGGGCAGCTCTCTAGGGCCGCAGGGCTCCCCGCGCACCCCAGACAGCGCACTAAGCCACACGGTGCATCCCCACCCGAATGTTCCACGTCAGTACACCATCGGCAGCTTCCAAAGGCCCAGAAGCCAGGGGACCGCTCAGGGTGTCATTCCTAAGTGACTCATGGAGAACAGGCTGCCTCACAAATACATATTTACATTTCAGATGCCCCCAGCGGTGCGCGGTCTTCGGGGACACTCTCCTGGGTACATACGTCTTTTTCAGTGTGAAAAAGATCCTTAATTAAGAACTTAGATCCTTCCCATGAGGATCTAAGTTCTTAACCTTGAAGACCATGAGAACCACTAGCAGTGCCTGTTGCTCTTGAGCAAATGGCTTCCTGGCCGCTTTGGGGGAGCAGGAGCTGAAGGCCGGAGGCCAGCCCAGGGACCCCAGGCAGGGCAGGACAGGGCCACCTGCTCTACCTCCTCCTCCCTGGGAGGCTTCTTCCTAGGCTGGACTGCCCGTGTACACGGTGGGTACAAGCCGGGTACAGCCCCACAGGAGAGCAAACTCAGAATGAGCAGGGAGCGGCAGGCGACGCCGCTGGAGCCAGGACCCCATCCCCAGAGATCAGAGGGGGTCACGCCCAACACGCTAGACCCTCACCCTGCAGGAGAGCCGGAGCAGCCCCCAGCCCAGGAGGGAGGGCCCCAGAGGCGGGGACTTGTACATGGCCAGAAGGCTGGGTCCCAAAACAGAATCCCAGCTCACTCTGTTGGGGACAGGCACATGGCAATAGCATGACGAAGGCCCCAGAACCCAGGAGGTCATCGCAAACGGAAGGAGGTGGGCATGGGCTTAGAGGGACCGAGGCGACCCCACGGGGTGGGGGGGGGCTACGGCCTGAACCTGGGATGTGCTAGTGACAGCACCGAGCTTCTCACACAAGACAAAGACGAATACAAATATTTTCAAATGTGACAGAAAAGCAATTATAGTGAAATAATTAACCTACAAGTCAGTCCTCAAACACTGAAATGGACAGAATGGATGAGACTGAGGAAAATGAATAATGTGATTAATAAGGTTGATTTAATAAATATGCACAGACAGAGCACACACTTTCCTCAAACTCATGAAAGATTTGCAAATATTAATCATAAATAAGGCTGCAGAATAAAAAGAACTATAAATCCAGGAGACAGAAACTCCAAGTCTTAAGGCCTGAATAACACCAGAAAAAAATAACAGAAATCATGTTTAAAAATATCCAACCTCATGCAATTTAAAAACACATGCATGAATAATTCTCTACTTAAAAAGGAAGTCAAATTCTTAGGTAATAAGTTCTCCAAAAGTAAGAAGAGCTTTGTGTGCGTGGAGCCGAGAGAGCGTGGCTGAGGTCCCAGAGGCCCAGGGTAAAGCCACGACCCTGGGTCAGCGGCAAGAGGGGTTCAGGGAGTCCCAGAATTCCAAGGACAGAAAGGCAGGGAGAGGCCCTGTGAGGACTTGAGCCCCAGGACAGTCCAGCTCTCTGGGGAAGGCTGTCCACTAGCAGAACCCCTGATGCTCAGGGGGACCCGACCCCCCGGGTAGAACCAGTTCCAAGAGACGTCTGCGTCCTTCTGGGCAGCCACGGACTCCACGCAGCCTTCCCGGCAGCGTCCACTTGGAACTGAGGACACCTGGCCACAGGCAGGTGGGCAGCTGGAAGTTGGAGCTGTGCCCAGGAAGAGGGACTCCCCAGGGCACAGATGCGGGAAGCCCGGAGCCCAGGGAGAGGTCAGCAGAGGAGCTCCGGGGCCGAGCACTGGGCACCGAGCAGAGCCGCAAAGCCCAGGAAGCACAAGGACTTCCCTCAACCTTGCAGAGGACAGAGGGAAGCCGCAGGCCAGGGAGCCACCCCAGGCCAGCGGTCTGCGGGCCAGGGAGCCACCTAAGGCCAGCGGTCTGCTGTCATGTCACACTCGAGACATGCCGTGGACGAGCAGCTGGCATCTGGACTCAGGGTAGTGCCACACCGAGGACGCAGATCCAGGAGGTGCCAGGAGGACACAAGCTCAGGTCTGAAGACAGTCCCTCTGTCCTTAAGAGCCACAAAAGTTACGTGGTAAAAATCGACATTTCCTGAGGATGTAGAACTGTTGATAAAATAGTAAAATAATAATAAAAGATGTAAAATTAATCATCAGAACTGGCTCCAGGTATGGCTGCATCCAGCCACCTTCATGTGCCCACTGAAGACCACCCAGGGCTGGGCTGAGGGGCAAGTGCTCCTCCAGGAGGGGATCCAGGGACTGGGGGACAATGCCCTCACCTGGGTAGGAGCAGGGGTAGGAGCAGGGGCAGAAGCAGGGCCTCAGGACAGGCAGGAAGGCCGGGCCAGAGCCAGCGCCTCGGGGCAGGCGGGGCTGGACCAAGCTGGACCCCCAGCACAGGCCGTGGACCTCAAGCCACAGTTTCTCGCCGGCCAGCTCCCTGGGCCCTCCCAGCTGGACACAGTGCAGGTGACAGGTGCAGCCTGTGTCCACAGCCCAGCTACATGGCACTCCCATCCCAGAGTGGGCACATGTGGGCAGGGGTCAGAGAGACTGGACTGGAGGTGAGCTCCCAGGTCCTCCCGAGCACCAGGGGCCGCCTGCCCCACTCGCTGTCCCGCCCTCCCCAGGCACCCAGCCTCCCCACAGCCCCTGCAGGCTGCCCTTCTGCTGACCCCAGCCCACCCAGAGCCCACCCCCCGGGGCTGCCCAGAACACCAGGGCCACAGGCAGGAGGCCTCCTGGAGTGTCCATCGCAGTCACAGGACAGAGCCATGCTGTGGCCCTGGAGCAGCAGCACCCCAGGAAGTGACACGTGGGCACCCCACACTGGGCAGGGCCACTGGGCTCCCTCACAGCTGGGCCAGGCAGCCACCACACCCAGGTGCCACTGCTGGGGGAGGGGCAGTTGGGACGGAGGCTCAGAGGGGACCCTGGGTGTCCAGGGGTGAGCAGCAGAGAGGCCCCACCAAGGAGCCCAGAAGATCTGTGCAGGACGAATGGACGTCCTTCAGGACTGAGAGCTCAGAACGCTGGGTTTGGTCAGCAGGGGGTGAGGACCAGGGGCTGGCCAAGCTGGGGTCCATGCCATGGTGTCCACTGAGGACCTGCTTCTTAGATCAGGCCTGGTCCTTTCAGGATGTAGACATGGCCACGCCCTGACTCCACTCATCAACCACTGCTGCTGTTTGGGGTGTGTCTGCTGTCACGGTCCTCAGACCTCAGCCTGGTGGCCCCTCCAGACAAGCACAGAGCAAGGCAAAGGCCAGGCTCTGGATGAGAGCCAGAGGTGACTCCTCACCTGGTCACTGACCGCACCTGCAGTGCCTTCCCTTTGTCTCAGTGTCCCCTTCTGACAGCGGAGACCAGCGGAGTGGCTCCTCCCTCCCGCCTCTGCGGGCCAGGGCCGGCTGTGCCCCAGGGGACACCTCGGGTGTTCCGTGGCCAGCACCAGGGCCTCCTGAGTTCACAAAGCCCTAAGGGCCCATTCTAGAACGTGGGAGGGGCCTCCCAACGTGCCCCAGCGGGAGACGGGCCCAGGCGGGACTCCAGCCACCCGGCAGAGGCGCGCGGAGGCACAGGGACCCTGTCCCCGCTAGTGGCACCACGCAGGGCCCAGGCCTGGCACCAGGACACTGTGCCACAGCCTGCTTGGGGCGCCCATGGCTCCCGCCCCGATCCCCGCGCCTCACACGCTTGAGCGGAAGCCCCAGCTAAGGCCACTCCGCGCCCTGCAGCCCCTGCGCCCGAGGCTGGGCCCCTTGTGCCCGAGGCTAGGCCCCTTGCGCCGGCCCTGGTTCGTGTGCGACATCCTGGGCATCGTGTTCGCCGTGAGCACCTGGGTGCTGACCTTCGGCACCGCGTGGGTGACCACCCGCGAGCTGTTCCTGCCCGCGCGGGACCTGGCCTACAGCCTGGCCAACGGCTTGCTGCTGCACCTGCAGGCCGCGCTGGGGCTGGCGGCGCACGCGCGGGCCATGCTCACTGACCCCGGCGCCGTGCCCCTGGGCCGCGCGCCGGGCAGCGCCCCCGAGGCCCGCTGCCTTTGGTGCTGCAGCGCCAAGCCTCCGCGCGCGCACCACTGCTGCGTGTGCGGGCGCTGCGTCCGCAAGATGGACCACCACTGCACCTGGGTCAACAACTGCGTGGGCGAGGACAACCAGAAGTACTTCGTGCTCTTCACGCTGTACATGGGGCTGGCCTCGCTGCACCTGCTGCTGCTGCTCGGCGTCCCTGTCATGCGCAGCCACGCGCGGGGCGAGTGGGACAGGCACAGCACCGTGTCCCCCCGCCGCTCCCTCATGTACCTCTTCCTGGTGGCCTTGATAGCGTTCCTCCTCAACTCCACGATGTTCGCCATGCAAATGTACTCCATCTGCACCGACAGGACGCTCATCGAGCGGCTGCAGAGGGACCGCCGGCTGCCACGCAAAGGGTCCCCGTGGTCCAGCTTGAAGGCCGTGTTTGGCCACCGTGTCTCCCTGGCCTGGCTCAGCCCCTTTGCCTCCCCGGAGCCTCAGAGAGTCGAGGAGCACCACTGGGTGGTCTGAGGGTGGCTGGGGCCAGAGCCCAGAGGGCACCACCTGCCAGTCACTTGGAGGCCCAGGGCAGAGGCCGAGGGACAGAGAGTAAGATCCCTGACTCTCTGATGGCAGATGAGCTGTGACCACCATTCAGAGAAGGTCCAAGGCAGAAGGGAACCTGCTGCCCCTTTTTGGCCTGTCATGTGGAGAGCCATCCAATGCACACAGCTATGAATAAAGTCCCGTGGATCTGTGGCCACCCTGCTCAGGCTGAAGTAATTGCCTGCCAGCCACCACCCTGTGGTGAGCCGGGCCACATCTGCCCTGTCCAGCTCATGAGCCCTACTGTCCCAGGCATCAGCTGGTGTCACCTGTTGGATTTACTGAGCCAATATTTCACTTAGGGTTTTGCTCCCTGGGGACCATGAGGTGGCCCATCTGTTTGCTTTGTCCTGTGGGCTCCCCTGGTGTGTCCACTCCAGATCACGCCAGCCGCTGGAAGTGGGGGGTCTGTGGTCTTTCCCACTGTTTTCTGGGCACGCTGGGCAGGACTGCCCAGGGTGTTCCTTGGGAATGTTGGTGGATCTCAGGCCAAAAATAGCTGTTTGGTTTTGAGGTAGCTAGAGATCCCCGTGTGGTTGTCAGAAACACAAGAGGCCCAGGACCTTCCCGGGTCCCCCAGGACCAGGCCTTGCCTGCTGGCACCTGCCTGGTGGACGCTTCGGGTCCCACCACAGAGCACGCGTGTGCACGTGGGTTTGTGTGTACACCTGTCCCTTCCCCTGACTCGGCAGCAGCCGACCTTCCCGGTCACCCGCGGTTCCTTCCAGGATGCTGTGGTGGAACTGTCCATCTTCTGAGGCTGCCTTCCTCCACACCACAGAGTGCCTCGAGACCCACTGCAATGTTGCCCACGTGGAAAGCCGATTCCTTTGATGGTGGGTCATCCGTGGGGTTTTCTGCAATTGGTTTGGCCCTTTGCCCATTGAAAGGCGTGGGGTTCTTCCCGTTGGGGTTATTCTAGGTAAAGCTGCTCTGAACGTGAGTGTAAAGGCTTCGGCTGCTCTGGGGTCAATGCCCAGGTGCATCCCCTGGTCCCAGGGTATCGCACATCCAGACCCTCACCTTTCATGTCCCACCGCAGGGGGAGGGGGCTGTTTCCTGTGCCCCCTCTTGTGTGCTTCTGTGGTTACCCATTTGTTGTAGCCATTCCCACCGGGAATTCCCGCCTGTGCCAGGTCGGGGCAGGCTGCAGACAGACGGAGGAAAGTGCCCGGAGACGGCGCGGGGCCAGGGCTTGCTGGGGAGGCTGACCAGAGAGCAGGATGCCCGAGAAGGGCTCAGTGGCCACGAGTGGCAGCAGCACCTCGTCCCTCATGGTGTTCTGTCCTGTGGTGGCCACTGGACCAGTGACGCGTGCCCTTTGCAGGGTGCCCTCCGTCCTGCACCTGTCCCCACACAGGCAGGGCTCTGTACCCGAGGCTGTCACCATGGCTGGCTTAGTGTGCTGTCTGCCCAGCGTCCCAGAGCAGCTGTCCCAGCTCAGGGGCAAGAAAGGCGCTTCCCACAGAGACCAGGGCGGCCCTCGTTCCCCGTGTGCCCGGGAGCAGCGACCTCCAGGTGCTGTGTCCACACCCTCTGCCCAGGCCTGCTCTCTGCCCCCTTGACTGGCCAGGATAGAGAGGGGGACAGACAGGGCGTTCAGGGACGACGCCAAGGCTGCACCTGCACGTGGTTGATGTGCGCCTCCTTGCTGGCTCACGGGGCCGCCCTTCACACGCTGCTGGCCGTGCCCCCCTGCTCAGCCAGATGCCTTCCGGGAGCTTCCGCCAGTGGTTTGGTTTCAGCCTTGTGGGGTCCTGTGCGGCTCCCCCTTCTTCCCGTCTGTGGCCTGGTCCCCTCCACACAAGAGCTTCATTCTGATGAGGCCTCGTTTGCAGGGTTTTCCTTTTGCGGATGATGCCTTGGGTGTCCAGCGAAGCACAGCGTCTGGGCCTAGCTCCCAAGGTTCTGTCCTGTCTTCCCCGCACTTCAGCTCACGCTTCTCTCCCACCCATGGTCCACTCCCAGTTCTCCGCACGAGGCTCCAGGCTCAGGTCCAGCTCCTGACCCGTCCAGTTGCGGTCACTCTCCCCTGGCCGGTGTCCCAGGTTCTCCCGTGCACAGTGGACCTGCGTGCCCGTCCTGACGGATGCTGCGGGGTCTTGAGTGTCTCTGCTGTTTTGTGAGCCTTGACTCCAGGTGAGTGACCTCCCACTGTTTTCCAAGATTGCAACCATTTTACATCTGGGCCTTTTCGTTATCAATCGTTTTTTTATTTTTTATTCTAGCGTGATAGTTATGAGAGTAGTTGGGTTCATTTTTTTAAGTTCATGAACAGAAAAATATTTAAAACAGTATTTGCATATAAATGCATCAATTTACAAAATAAAAATCATAATGCAATCCAAACTGGCTTGATCCTGCACATGTAAAACCCATTTATTACAGTAAATACAAGGGTGAATTTTAACTTTCAATTCTATTCAGAACAAATGTGTGGGGTGGCAGAGAGAATGCTGGGGAGAAATCACAGCGTCTGGGTTCTGGTTCAGCTTTATCTCTATGAACCTGATCTAGATCCTCATTTCACGTTGATCCTGCCTCTCCAGGGACATCGGAGGTGTCCCGTCCTATGGGGGCTTCTTTGGCTTCTTCCTTGGGTGTTTTATGATTCTCACTGTACAGTTCTTTCACCTCCTGGGTTAGGTCCATGCCCTTTTCCCTGAGGTTACTGTGAATGGGACGGTTTTCCTTTCTCAGCAGAATTGCTGTGGGGTAAGGAGAGCTCCGTCTGTGAGTGCTCCCCAGTAGCCTGCTGCTTGCTAAACCCTGCAGATGCTCTAGAAGGTTCTGGATATGGGTCCTGTCATCAGTGAACAGACAGTTTGGCTTCCTCTCCTTGTTCCCCTGTAAGTTCCCTCCCTTGCCTGGTGGTAGAGTATCAGTAGGAGCAGTAAAACTGGACAGCCTTGTCTTCTTCCTGATTCTACCAAAAAGAAAGCTCTGGTCTTCCTCCACTCAGTCTGATGTGGGCTTGAGCTGCCCCAGGTCATCCTCACAGGGGAAGGCCCTTTGGTCTCGTTTCTTTAGTGTTTGTAACATGAGTGTGTCGGGGTTTGCCAGGGCCTTTTCTGTACCACTGAGGTCCTTGTTCTTAACTCAGGTGACGTGGTGGATCCTGCCGGGGTTGGAGAGGTGTGCTGATTTTTGATGCGTTGGGGATGCGGTTTTCCAGGACCTGGGTACATCTTCACCAGGGACATGTCTGCAGTTCTTTCCTTGGTCTGTCATTTCTGATCTGGGTATGAGGTGACACTGGCTTCGTACAACATTTTGGTATTGTTGCTCCCTTTCAATTCCATGAAACAATTTGAGATAGACCTGGGTTAGTTCTTCTATAAAGTTCTGGCAGAACTCAGCGGAGAAGCCGTCGGGTCCTGGACTTTTCTCTGTTGGAAGTCTTTCAATTGCTGTTTCAATTCATTACTTTCCTTGTCTGCTAGGCTTTCTGTATCTTCCTGGTTCAATCGGGGCAGGTCCTACGTGTCTAGAAATCGGTCGCTATGTTCTAGGTTCTCCAGGTTATTGGAGTATGAATTTTCAAAACAGTTTCTAATGTTCCTCTAGATTTCAGAAGCATCTCTGGTGACGTCTCCTTTTTCACGTCTGATTTTATTTTGGGGTCTTCTCTCTCTCCCTCCTTTGGTTAGTTTGGCCAAGGGTTCATCAATCTGATTTATCTTTTTGAAAAACCAACTCTTTTTTGCATTGATCCTCTGTATTGCTTTTCCTTAAGCCTCGATTTCATCGATTTCAGCTCTGATCTTCATTATCTCCTGTCTCTACTGCTTTTGGAATCCGTTAGGTCTTTCTTTGCTGGGGCCTGAAGATGGAGCATCGCTTATTTATTTGGAACGAGACACTCAGCACTGTGAACTGTCTTCTGAGAGCTGCTTTCACACTGTCCTGGAGACTCTGATAGGTTCTGTCTCAGTTCTTCTTTGTTTCTAGAATTTTCTCTCATTTCTTCTATGATCCATTCTTCCTTTAAAATAGTCTTGTTCAGTCTCCACGAGGGTATGTGCTTTCTGTTATCTTTCTTGTGGTGGATCTTGAGTTTCATTCCATAATGACCCAATAGCATGCATAGGATCATATATATTTTTTGTATTTGTAAGGCCTACATGGCAACCTGGAATGTGGTTATTTTGGAAACAGTTCCATGAGCTGCTGAGAAGATAGTGAGTCCAGCAGTTTTGGAGAGAAACCTTCTGTACATAACTTTTAGACCTTTTTGATTCATAGTATTATTTAGTTGAAAATATCGGTGACGATTCTGTGTTTGGTGACCTGTCTACTGGTGATCAGGGCTTGGAAAGTGCCCCGTGTCTGGGGTTCGTGTCGACACGTGTTTTCCAGGTAACTGGGTGCCGTGACATTTGGAGCACAGGTGTTCGCCGCCGTCATGTGGTCTTGTTGTGTGTCCCCTTTGCCGGGATGCGGGGGTCTTCTCCCTCTTGCACTCTGCTCCGTCAGAGGTGGGAGGAGCTCTCCTGGCTGGTTTGCAGAGCCCTCTTGTGTGCAAGGCCCTCTTCCCCCTGTCCCTCCTGTCCCTCCTCTCCCTCAGGTAGTGGGTGTCCTTGCTATACGATGGGACCTTGTCTTTTTGGTTCATTCTGCTGACCGAGGTCTGGGAGTGAGGCCCTCTGCCTGCATCGTGGTCGTGGGTCTGGTCTTGTCTGCTGCCGTGTTTATCAATGTTCTGTTCTGTTGGGTCTTGACTCCTGCGGAGTCGGCTGCTCTGCTGGTCCTCTTCCTCCGCTGGGAGCTTGGGTTCGATTTTTGGTCCCTCGAGGTGAAGTTTGTCTTTGATATTCTTTGTAGCTCTGCCTGGGTGGCCGGTCATGAATCCGTTCATTCCATCCTTATCATGGAAAGTGTTGTATTTTCCCATCAAATTTGAGAGAGAGCTTCCCAGGCTGTGGGTCTTGCCTGCCAGGTGTTTCCTCCTGGAGTTTGGAGATTCTCATTCCAGGCCCTCCTGGGCTTCAGGAGTCGACTGAGAAGTGAGCCTGGGTGGTCTACCTCCAAATGCGGCCTGACGTTCCTCTCTTGCCACTTTAAGATTCTTCCCTATTTTCTGTGTTAGAGCTTCCATCGTGATGTGCCTTAGAGAACTGCCCTCTGGCCTCGTCTGTTTGGGCTCCTCCGTGTGGGAGCGTGTCGTTTCCGATGGGGGGCGTCCTCTGTGGGTCTCACTGAGCAGCTCGCGTGGCCTTGAGATCTGTCTCCGTGTCCTCTTCCGCCCGCGGTCCTTGGGCCTGGTCTCTGGACGCTGTCCCGAGTCCCGTGTTCTGATGAGGCTCTCCCACTGTCCTTTCCTTGTGTCCTCGAGTCCTCGCGTCCCCCCTCCAAGGCCTGGCGCTCTTTCTCCAGGGCTAAGGCTGTTTTCTAGGCAGCCCCATGGGTGGACCAGGCTTTCAGGTGAATCTCTAGTTGATTCACTGTGACTTTCATTCCCAGGGTCCTAATTGTGTCTTTTCAATATCTCAATTTCTTTATTAAAATCATCTTCCATTTCCTGGATTTACTCCTCTAATTCATTCCTTGGATCTTCATTTAATGCCTCGAGCATGTTAATACTCAGCTTTCTGTAGTCTTTTTCTGGTCTTTCCACTTCGGGGTGGGGGAGCTTGTACTAGGGGTTTGTGAATCTGGGGGGACGTGTGTCAGCTGCTTCCCCGCGTCTCCAGAGGAGCTGGGCTCGGGCATCAGCAGAGCTGCAGTCCCTTCTCTGTCCTTCAGGTGTCCTTTGTGTGTAGTTATCTTTCTTGTTCTGGGACTTTCTCTGCTTTTGAAAATATGAGGAGATGTCCAGGAGTGGGACCAGTCCCCCATGTTTGTCGGGGTTTCATCCCTCCTTTCTGTGTGCGGAAGTCTGGCGCTACCTTCTGGCAAGCACTCGGGGCCATGTGACACAGAGGTGCGCCTGTCCACACAGCGCCCCTGGGCCCCGGGGGCAGCATGCGTCCACCTTCACCCCCTGACCGTGCCTGCAAACGTTCCTCAATGACCAACTGCTGCATGCGGTGTGCATGCCAGAAGCAGCCGCCAGAAGCAGCCGCCAGAAGCAGGCCCAGGGTGGACAGGACCCTCCCCCACGGATCCGTGTCAAGGAGGGGCGGGAGGACACAGGATGGGTCACCCACACCCTCGCGCCTGGGCCCCGGGCACAGGCACAGCCTGGATTCTCACAGAAGCAGCTCGGCCCCCAGCCCAGCCCAGCGCCCGTCCTGGAGCCTCGAGGCCCGGGCACGCGGGACTGCCCACCCAGAGGCAGGCGGCCCCCACGGAGCCGGGAGGTCGGCTCTCGCGCAGCTTCCCACGAGCCGCTAGTTGGGTTTTGTGGCCTTGCCCTGTGACCGAGTCCCCTGGGAAGCCTCCTGTGGTCACAGAAGGACCTGAGGTCTGTCCCCGTCAGAGATCAGAGAAGCACAGCGTGACGGCGCCTGTGCCGGAGGAGCCACGCCGAGTGTGTCCGTGTGTGTGCGTGTGTGTGTGTGTGTGTCTATGTGTCTGAGTGTGTGTCCATGTGTGTGTCCGTGTGTGTGTGTCTGTGTGTCTGTGTGTCTGTGTGTGTGTCCATGTGTGTGTCCGTGTGTGTCCATGTGTGTGTCTATGTGTGTCCATGTGTATGTCCGTGTGTGTGTCCATGTGTGTGTCCATGTGCATCTATGTGTCCGTGTGTGTGTCCGTGTGTGTGTCTGTGTGTATCTGTGTGTGTCCGTGTGCGTCTATGTGTCTGTGTGTGTGTCCGTGTGTGTGTCTGTGTGTGTCTATGTGTGTCCATGTGTATGTCTGTGTGTTTGTCCATGTGTGTGTCCATGTGCATCTATGTGTCCGTGTGTCCGTGTGTGTCCGTGTGTGTCCATGTGTGTCTGTGTGTGTCTATGTGTCTGTGTGTGTGTGTCCGTGTGTGAGTCCATGTGTGTCCGTGTGTGTGTCTGTCTGTGTCTGTGTGTGTCTATGTGTCTGTGTGTGTGTCCATGTGTGTCCTTGTGTGTGTCTGTGTGTGTCTGTGTGTGTCTATGTGTCTGTGTGTGTGTCCGTGTGTGTCCGTGTGTGTGTCTGTGTGTGTCTGTGTGTGTCTGTGTGTGTGTGTCCGTGTGTGTGTCCGTGTGTGTGTCCGTGTATATATCTGTGTGTGTCCGTGTATGTCTGTGTGTGTCTATGTGTCTGTGTGTGTCCACGTGTGTGTCTGTGTATATATCTGTGTGTCCATGTGTGTGTCTATATGTGTCCAGTATATATCTGTGTGTGTCCGTGTGTGTCTGTGTGTGTTCATAACTTGCCCACGTATGTATCTGTGTGTCTATGTGTGTCCATGCGTATCTGTGCGTGTCCACATGTGTGTCTGTGCGTGTCCACATGTGTGTCCATGTATGTATCTGTGTGTCTATGTGTGTGTCTGTATGTATCTGCGTGTGTCTACGTGTATCTGTGATACCTATCTTTGTGTGTTCATCTATGTGTACATTTGTGTCTCTGTGTATCTGTGTGTGTCTATGTATTAGTGTGTGTCTATGTGTATATGTGTCTCTGTGTCTATGTATATCTGTGTGTGTGTCCATGTGTGTGTCTGTGTATCTGTATCTATTTGTGTGCCCACATGTGTGTACCCATGTATATCTGTGTATGTCTATGTGTGTGTGGTATGTGTATCTCTATATGTGCATCTATGTGTCTGTCTGTCTGTGTGTATCTATGTGTGTGTGTATCTGTGTATTTGTGTGTCTATGTGTCTATCTATCTCTGGGTGTCATCTATGTGTGCATGTGTCTGTCTGTGTGTATCTATGTGTGTGTGTATCTGTGTATTTGTGTGTCTATGTGTCTATCCATCTCTGGGTGTCTATCTACAAGTGTTGGTGTCTGTCTGTCTGTCCGTGTGTCTGTTTGGGTCTCTACCATGAGGGCTTCCTCTGGACCAGTACAGGGCCAGGACCTTCTGATGCCCACACTTGACCGGCTCCAGGAGAGGCCCTTAGGGTCCCCCTGCCGTCCTGGGCTGAGGAGGATGGTGTGTGGGCACCCACTGCCCTACCTGGTTGGTCCTAGGTCCTGGCCGGACTGGTCACCTGGGCAGTGTCTTTTCCCTGAACTCAGGAGCACATGAAGCCCTCTCTACATAGTCAGAGGATGATTGTGAAGTCCCAGGAAGTGGAGGAGGAACCCCAAGTCCACCCAAGCCTCCCTCGAGGCCAGAGCTCTGGAGCAGGCCGACCATGGCCGCCTCCGAAACACGAGCCAAAAGACACTTCCTCTGTCAGGTGGCTCTCGTGGGTGTTCAGACACAGCAAAGGGCTGATCACACCCAGTTCAGCCACTTCACGTTGTATAATGTGTCAAAATGTCACTCTCTTCCCCATAAACATGCACAAGTATCAAGTCAATTTTAAAAATTAAAGATAATTAAAGTCTTCTCATCGATGACAGTGATCGCTGGGGCCAGCGAGATCTTGTTTTCAACATATGAGTAGAAATCAGTGTCAATCACATATTAATATTAATAGAAATCAGTGTCGATCACATCTTCCACCCGGAGCTGAAGTCATCGAGAGTCGGGTAAAGTGAACTTAGACCCAGAGCAAGGGCCTGCCATCACTGGAAGAACGTGAGTAGCGGTGTCAGAGGATCACGAGAAATAGGCCAGGGTCATGGTGTGAGTCCAGGCAACCACTGGCTGCTCAGGACGTGTCAGAGCAGGGTGTCACCAACAGCACAGGACAGCGACGTCGGGCAGCGCCACAGACCCAGGGCCGGCTAGAGTCCACCTGAAAGCCCGGAAGTGCTGTGCACCGTACTTAGAAGAGCTGTTTCAAGGGGCTGGGGATGTGGCTCAAGCGGTAGCGCGCTCGCCTGGCATGCGTGCGGCCCGGGTTCGATCCTCAGCACCACATACCAACAAAGATGTTGTGTCCGCCGAGAACTAAAAAATAAATATTAAAAATTCTCTCTCTCTCTCTCTCTCTCTCTCTCTCTCTCTCTCTCTCTCTCCTCTCTCACTCTCTCTTTAGAAAAAAAAAAAAAAAGAAGAGCTGTTTCAACCCCTCTCTGACCTGTCAGGAGGGCGGGGCGACCCTGGAAGCCAGGCTGCCCCCAGGGAACTCTGGTGGTGACCGCAGGAGCTCTGCGGACGTTGAGAGCATCCGAGGAGACCTCAGAGGAAGGCACCGTGGAGACCCTGTGTGCGCCCATGAGCTCACCTGATGTCGCAGGCTGACCCGCGGGCACCTAGGGACGTGGTTTTAAGAGGAAAGGCCAGCCTGTCCAGGGAGCCTGTCCAGGGAAGCCGGTTGACACCTAACAGAGGGAGAGAGAGAACGATCCCTACCTCAGTTCACACAGAAACCAGTCCCAGATGGACCCGGGCTCAATGGTCAGGCAGGCGTTCATAAGGCTTTAAAAGTCGACCCAGGAGGACACACTGTGGCCAGGGGCTGAGGAGCCATCTCTCAAACAAAACCTCAGAAGTGCAGACTCTGAGGGAGACAGTGACAGATTCTGTGGAAGGCAGAGCCACCCACCGGGAGAAGGGGCTGGTGACACATTCTGCCGACCGTGGACTGGTGTCTGGGACGTCAACGAGGAACGGACGAGCCCCGAAGGTGAAGAGGAGGAGCAAAGACTTGGACTCGGAGGAGGGGTGAACTGGGGACCAGGAAGCCCCCGGCGTTGGGGTGGACGTAAGTTGAAACCACACGGAAAACGTCTGGCAAACTGACCATGGTCTGAAAAGACCCAGCACTGTGCGGACGTGAGGGGACGGACCGGAGACCACAGATGGGTGGCCCGATTGAGAAGACAAGGTGTGAGGCTGAGGGACGTGGGACATGTGTCCTGTATCACTGGAACGCTGGGGACTGTGTTTCCACCATTGTCCATGGCCCCCGTGGAAAAAGACAAAACACCGATGACACAATCCGGGGAGGTCACAGCTCCAGCCTGTCCAGTCACCTGCTGTGGAGGGGCTCGCCAGGGAACCCCTGCCCACTGGGGAAGCCCTGGAGGGCTCCTGCCCAGGCACGAGCCAGCGTGGGCAGGACGGCTCACCAGGCAGGTGTCACAGCTCCTCCCCAGCCCTGGGCCAGGAGCTTAGGGACACAGTCACGACACATTTAGGCGGTGGTGCCCCTGTGGCTGCAGAGGGGTGAGCCCTGGGCACACACGGTACTGGGGCCTCAGGCCGCCACACTAGGGTGGGCGGGATTCCTCCTACACGCGGCTCCCGCGGGGTCCCCCTGGGGTCCCTTCCAGTGTGGACAGTGATCTTCAAGCCAGAGCTGGAAACAGAATTCAGAACTGCCTTTCCCTCGGGACGGAAGAAGATGTGACTGGGAGCTCCCAGGCTGAGTGTAGATGCTCAGGTGCCTGTGGCTCTTGTGACACAGTCTTCCTACGACTGGACAGCAAGGACTGAGTGGGTCTGCACCCCCCACCTGCTGTGGCTGGTGAGCCTCAGCAGAGGAACACAACAAAACCTGGAGCTTCAA
>NC_135535.1:325019-412519 GCF_045843805.1 Urocitellus parryii | reverse complement strand
GGCAAGAGAATGGGTGACCATTTCAAAAAACAATGTGTTCTTGTTTTGATTTGTTTTGTTTTTGTTTCAAGCTGCCTGTCCCTAGAACTTTCTCAGACAAACTGGGAAAAATGGTTGGCTCAAGGTTTGAAGTTGTTCGGCCCTGAGGAAGAGATAGAGATAGACCACGAAAATACATTTCAAGAAAATAGGAAAATTGATAAAATTATTTTTTGTTCCGTTTTTGTTTCATTCTCTTTTGGTTTTGTTTTGTGTTATCTTGTTGAGTTGCGTTATCTTTATAGTAGATTAGAAATTAGTAAAAAACAAACCGAAAGAGTGTTAAGTAAATTGTTAGCGGTCCAGACTATGGTAGAAAACATGTTAGATCAAGCAAAAGAGAAGGTCTCTCGAGCTAGTCAGAGGAAGAAAATTTAAAGGAAGAAGGGCCATCAGGAAGGAAAAAGTCACAACAGGAGGCTGCTACTAACACCTTTCTATCACCAGAGGCGTAAGTGTCCAACCAACAGAACCCCCACAGTTGATAGATGGGATCCTGAGACAGGACCTCAAAGATTGGCATGCCCTGTACTTGAGCAGACAGGAGGGCAGCAAATTCACCGTGCTTTACATTTCAAAACAGTGAAGCAGTTAAAGGAGGCTTAACAACCTATGGTCCTCAAGCACCCTTCACTGTAAGCTTGGTCAAATCCATTACCAACTTGGACATGACGCCTGCAGATTGGGCTAATATGTGTAAAGCTGTGCTAAATGGAGGACAATACCAGCTATGGAAGGTTGCCAATGAGGAATTTTGCACAGAGACGGCTAGGCGAAATGCAGCAGCCGGTTATCCTCAGAGAAATCTAGATATGTTGTTAGGAAAGGGACCTTATGAGGGTCAGCAGCAACAAATTGCATATGATCCTGCCATATACTCACAAATTGATACAGATGCAGTTAGGGCATGGAAGACTTTACAAGGACATGGAGGTTTACAATGTCAATTATCTAAGGTAATACAGGGAGCTAATGAACTTTATGTTGAATTTGTAGATAGGCTTATTCAAATAGCTACCAGAGTTTTGGGGAATACAGAACAAGCAATGCCATTAATAAAACAACTGGCTTATAAGCAAGCAAATTGTTGGTGCAGAGAGGTCATTAGACCATGGAGACATGAAGATTTAAACACATATATTAAATTATGTAGAGACATTGATGAACAAGGGCAAGTCTTGGCAGCTGCAGCACAACAGGCTTTAGATGCCAGGCCAAAAACATGCTACAATTGTGAACAAACAGGACATTTTAAAAGGAGTTGCCCCATAGGAGGAGGGTTTAACAAAACTAGGTATCAAAGGGGTAGAATACCGGGTATTTGCCCATGATGCCGTAGAGGGAGACATTGGGCTAATGAATGCCGTTCTCAAACCACCATAGAGGGTACTCCGTTATCAAAAATCGGACAAGGACCAGGTGTTTACCCACGATATCATGGAGAAAGGCATCGGGCTCCATTGCCAAAAAATGAACAGGGGGGCCCAATGCTCCGGGGCCCAAGACCACAAATATACAGGGCACTGGAGGAACCCAGCAACCCCATCAGGGTAGTGACCAGGACACATTATCCATCAGATCTCTCATCAGACAAACCAGAGGGAGCACAGGGTTGGACATCTGCACCTCCACCAGAGCAGTACTAACTCCAGAGATGGGAGTTCAAATCATTCCCACAGGGGTAAAAGGACCTCTTCCCCAAGGAACAGTAGGCTTATTATTATTATTATTTTCAATTCCAATTCATCAGTTCTTCTACTCTAAAGGACTTATGATAAGTCCTGGGGTAATTGATCCCAATTATGAAGATGAAATAAAAATTATAGCTAGTTCTCCAAGGGGTATATCAGTAATTTCACCAGGAGATAGAATAGCACAGTTACTAATAATACCAAGCCTACATGATAAATTTTCCAGTAGTACTGTAGAAAGAGGTTCCAGGGGATTAGGCTTCACAGGTGTAGATTTGGCTATACTGTCTTTAAATTTAGATTCTTGCCCAATGCTAAAACTAAAATATATATATATATATATATATATATATATATATATTTTGCTAAAACCAAATATTCAAGGACATGAATTTAATGGGCTACTGGACACAGGTGCAGACCTTAGCATCATCTCTCGTCGAGAATGCCTGAAACATTGGCCGTTACAACAAGCCACTCAAATGCTTCAAGGCCTAGGAGTGGCAACTAATCCCCATAGAAGTGCAATGGTATTAGATTGGAAGGATCCTGAAGGATGTGAAGGAACTATACAGCCATATGTATTGGATCATCTTCCTATAAATTTATGGGGACGAGATATCCTAAATCAATTAGGTTTGACATTAATAAATAACATCAATCCTAATGCGCCCACTACTAGGGCTAGACAAGGTTTTAGGAAAGGAAAAAGATTAGGAGAAAAAGGAAATAGTGGCTCCAATACAAATAGATCAAGAAATAGATAGACATGGATTGGGTTTTCAGGAGAGGTCACTGAGACAATAAAAATTACTTGGAAAGCAGAAAGACCAGTATGGGTTCCTCAGTGGTCCCTGACTAAAGAGAAGATACAAGCAGCCCATGACCTGGTCAAACAACAATTAGTGGAGGGACATATACAACCTTCCGTATCTCCCCATAATACTCCCATTTTTATCATTAAAAAGAAATCTGGTAAATGGAGATTATTGCAAGATTTAAGAGCCATTAATAATGAGATAGTTATTATGGGACCTGCTCGATCGGGGATTCCCCAATTGTCTGCTTTACCAAAAACTTGGTATGTTTTAGTTATAGATATTAAAGATTGTTTTTTTTCAATTCCAATTCATCCTGAGGATAGTCCACGTTTTGCATTTACTATCCCTGCGCTGAAACATGAAGGTCCCGATCAGAGATATGAATGGAAAGTACTCCCTCAAGGGATGACTAACAGCCCAACTATGTGTCAAATTTATGTTAACAAAGCAATCCAGCCATTTAGAAATCAAAATCCTGAACTACAAATATTTCACTGTATGGATGATGTATTATTAGCACACAAAGATAAAAACACATTGCTAGAATGTTATGCCACATTTACAAATTTATTAAAAATTATAATCTAGAGATAACAATAGATAAAGTACAATTAAATTTTCCAATTAATTGTTTAGGAATTCTATTATCCTCAACCATGGTCCATCCACCAAAAATTCAACTCAAATCACTTAATGACTTTCAAAATAAGTTATTAGGAGACATAAATTGGATAAGGCCTTATCTAGGTATAGCAACAGGAGAGTTGGGACCTTTATTTGATATCCTAAAAGGTCCATCAGATCCAAATTCACCCCGAATGTTAATGCCTGAAGCAAGAAAGACATTAAAAATCATTGAAACATATATGGAAAATATGCATTTGGATAGAATTGATATAAGTTTGCCTTTATTATTTATTGTAATACCAACAAAAAATATTCCTACAGGAGTATTTTGGCAAGAAGGTCCATTATTGTGGATACATTTATCTTATTCTCCTAACACTCTTCTTACTAGGTATCCTGAGGCTGAAGGACAATTAATACTCAAAGGAATAAAAGCAGCAAAGGGAGTGTTTGGAATTTCTCCCAATAAAATTATTACTCCATATACTATGGATTAAATTGATGAGTTAGCTAATGAGTTAAATACTTGAGCAATAATCATGTGCAAATTTAATGTTTCATTTGATAATCACTTACCATCTAATCCTTTGTTGTCTTTTTGGTCTTCACATCCTGTAGTTTTTCCAAAAATGACAAGAAAAACACCTATCATGAATGCTCCAAATATATTCACTGATGGGTCTAATAATGGTACAGCAGCAGTAGTTACCCCTGATGAAACTTTTACATTTTTAGTACCCAAACAATCAGCTCAAAAGGTAGAGCTTAATGCAGTATTACAAGCTTTTGTGATGTTTAAAGATTCTGTATTTAATTTATTTTCTGATAGTCAATATGTAGTTAATGCTATAGTATCCCTTGAAGATGCTGGTAGGATTTCCCCTTCCTTTACTGTTTTCTCTTTGCTTTCCACTATACAAAGTCTAATCTGGGACAGAAAAGATCCATTCTTTATAGGACATATCAGGGCACATACAGGATTGCCTGGAGCCCTTAGTTTGGGCAATGATTTAACAGATAAAACTACACATGACATACATATTTTCTCTACACTAGAAGAAGCTACAAATATTCATAAAAGGTTCCATGTCAATGCTAATACTTTACAAAAGCGTTTTAAAATAACTAAGGAACAAGCTAGACAAATAATAAAACAATGTCAAAATTGTGTGACCTTTTTACCACAAGTTAATCTTGGAGTCAATCCTAGAGGACTGATACCTAACTATATTTGGCAGATGGACATCACACACTTGCCAGAATTTGGACAATTAAAATATTTGCATGTTACAGTTGATACTTCTTCTGGATTTTTGGTGGGCTCCCTTCATGCTGGAGAAAAAACTAAAGATGTTATAGCTCATTGCTTACAAAATTTTGCCACTGTGGGCGTTCCAAAACAGTTAAAAACAGATAATGGCCCTGGTTATACTTCTACCTCTTTTAAACAATTTTGCTCATCATTTGGCATTACTCATATAACAGGAATACCATACAATCCACAGGGACAAGGCATAGTTGAAAGAGCTCATCAAACTATTAAAATGTACTTATTAAAGCAAAAAGAGGGAATTGGAAAGGGGTATATATCCCCCAAAGATTAACTTAAAATAATCCTTTTTACTCTAAACTTTTAAAATTTTGATTCATCAGGGCTTAGTGCTGCGGAAAGGCATATGTGTCCAAAAAATGTACATAAGCCCAAGGTACTTTGGAAGGATATTCTAACAGGACAATGGAAAGGTCCTGACCCAGTAATTGGAGTCGGGGTTCTGTTTGTGTGTTTCCACAGGGAGAACAGCAGCTGATTTGGATTCCAGAGAGACTAACCAAAGCGATTTCTACAGAACAAAAAGAAGATGATTTGACTCAAATCCATAACAGCTGATATCCAGAGCTCCAGCTTGGCTATCCTTACATCTGCAACAGTGGTTCTCCCACACCTGGAGGCTAATGAATAATGGACACCATTAAAGCCTATTTCAAATGTAAATAACCTTGGGGCTTGCTTGTGGGAATACCTTCAGACCCATTATGCAAGTTACAGGAAAAAGGATGGGATATCCAAAGAAGAGTCAAACCCAGGTGGTAACCAGGATGCCTTTTTCAATATCTATTTTATTATTGCCCTTTCCCACATCATGAAGTTCTATTTTATTTTTTGAGCTCATACAGATCTAGGTTAATGTTTTTCTGATCAGTTCTATTTTTTGACTGTGGAGTTTTTAAACATTGCAATGGAGATTACACCTGTGAAAAGCTACAAGGCCTTTACTATTGTCTTATGTGTTGTATGTTATGTGTTCACACTTGTGTTTTGTGTTGTATGTCTGCATATGCGTATGTCCATATATCATATATGAGGAGTGCTCATGAAAAAATGGATCCAAATTTTTTTTTATTCACGTGATTTAAATGGTTTAATTTAAATTAGGTAAATAGCTGTTGAGGATTGTTTTTAAAGGTGGTTAACACATCTGTTTGTTTACTTTCACCTTTCCTTTTCATTATATTTAATATTTCTGTTCAGAATAATGTAAATTGTTTAGAAAATTGTTTTCTTTAGTGCCTGATGGAATGTTATATGAATTTTTTTTTTAGCTATCATTGCCAGAATTCCTATCTTCATCCCAGTGCTGGTGAAGACAAAGATAAAACCAAACTACAGCTTCTTCAATAGCTATCACAGTAAACTGTATAAACTGATGCATCAAAGAATAATACCTCAACAAGTGGTGCTCAATCAAGGAGTCAATTTACTTTGGGAGGAAATGGACATATTAATAGATTCCTCTACTTTGAACTGCTTGCAGAACTTGCCTGGACTATTTATCACTTATTTGCATTGTGAACTATCTGTTGGTGCAGTGAACTGTGGTAGTGCTGGGGTACCTTTGCTGATGGTGTCATCAGTGGTACAATTTTTCCAAAAGGAACTGTCATTTGGCTTGTTGTTGTGGCATTTTGCATCCTCCTCCCTTCTGCTTGTGATGGTCTAAAATTTGGGGGCCAACAGAGGTGAGGCAAAGAATCTCACCCCCCCCACTGACACCAAGGCCAAATTTGGGGGCTAACAGAGGTGAGGCAAAGAACCTCACCCCCCCACTGGTGCAAAGGCCTATCCACAAGTATGGCTGTATGCTGGGCCTGTAGTCAGTGACGGGTAAGATCCAATTGCAGTGGTACCAACCTAAGACAGGAGGCTGACGCCTTGAGGTGAGCTCATCCGATGATGGGTAAGGACCATATGTAGTATTGGACAACCTAAGACAGGCATGGTCCCTAAGCCACATTGCTTGTTGTTTAATTAAACAGAAGGGGGGAGATGTTGAGGGCCACAGCCAAGTTGGATGATGCAGGCATCTTGCCAGAAGGGAGAGGTTGAGAGGTGACCGGCATGGAGCCAATGAGATTGATGGTTATGTTAAGCTGTGTATTCAATTGTATATAGACCCCTGCTGTCTGCCTCTGGTGTCCGCTATTTTGGAGGAGTTCTCGTGGGGATTCCTGGGTAGTTTGCGTTGGTGGGTGGAGTTCTGGTGGAGGGAGTTCTGGTTGGTGTGGAGTGCTGGAGAGGGGCCGCGTGGGTGGTGTTCGGGAGAGTTCCTGAGGAGTGTGCGTGGAGTGCTTTAAGTTCAGGCAATAAAGTTTCCTGTTTGAACATACAAGTGCTTTGTGGCGGCTCGGTGATCTGTGCCCAGCCATTCTGCGGCAGAAGGGGAGAGAGAGAGAGGGAGGGAGAGAGAGAGGGAGGGAGAGAGAGAGGGAGAGAGAGAGAGGGAGTGAGAGAGAGAGAGGGAGAGAGAGAGGAAGGGAGAGAGAGAAAGAGGGAGAGAGAGAGGGAGAAAGAGAGATAGAGGGAGGGAGAGAGAAAGAGAGGGGGGAACATGTTCGGAAGTGAGCTTTTATTGGGGAGACTCTTATTCTTAGAAAGTTCTATCTAAAAAAGGGCAGAAGGGGCAGGACTCTAAGGGACAGGTGAGTGTTACTCAACCCTAGAGGAACACCCTCCAAAGAAGACCTCCTTGCTAGCTGAGCAGACCCCCCAGCCACAGCGACGGCAGTGGAGGTCAGAATCTGAGGCATCAGGACCTGGCAATCAACTGATCTTCAACCAGGTGCCAAGACTGTTGGATGGGGAAAGAATCATGTTCTCCACAAATGGGAAGACTGAATATTCATATGTAGAAGAATGAAGCTGAACTCTACCTCACACCATACACAAAAACCAACTCAAAATGTGCCCATGACCAAACTTAGGAGAGAATTTATGGGGAAAGCCTCACAACATCTGATTTGGCGATGACTCCTTGGAGATGGCACCCAAAGCACAGGTGACACAGGAGAAAGACTTCTGCATGTCAAAGAGAAAGTAACCTATAAAATGGGAGAAGATATCTGCAGACCATATGTAAAGAATATCCAGAATAGGCAAAGAACTGCTACCACTCCGTTACAGAAAAAGCAAATGACCCAATTAAAAAACTGGCAAAGGGCTGGGTGTGGTGATCACATTTGTAATCCCAGAAATTTGGGAGGCCAAGGAAGGAGAATCAAAAGTTTGAGGCCAGGGCTGGGGATGTGGCTCAAGCGGTCACACACTCACCTGGCATGCGCAGGGCGCTGGGTCGATCCTCAGCACCACATAAAAATAAAGATGTTGTATCCACCGAAAACTAAAAAAATAAATATTAAAAAAATTCTCTCTCTCTTAAAAAAAAAAGTTTGAGGCCAGATTCACAACTTAGTGAAACCCTATCTCAAAATAGAGAGGGTTAGGGATGTAGCTTGGTGGTAAAGTCCCCTGGGTTCAATCCCCAGTACTAATACCAAGGGAAAAGAGAAAAAAAAAGGTTAAAAATTGTGTATTTTGGGGGGTTGTGGCTCAGCGGTAGATAGCTCGCCTAGCACAGGCGAGGCCCTGGGTTCGATCCTCAGCACCACATAAAAATAAATAAATGAGGGTATTGTATCCAACTACAACTAAAAAATAAATATTTAAAAAATTGTGTATTTTTACTACAAATATAAATTAAAAATAAATTGACAAAATTATATTTTATAAAGCAGTTAATTGTGGCATTGAGCATTGATGAATGGAAAAAAAAGTGTTGAGTTTCTGTAAAGATATCACAAATAAAACAGAACAGCAGAAATGAAAACAGATGTGCATCCAAAACTGGTGTACATGAAGGTCTACACAGCATCATCCACGTCAGCGAAGGTGGAACAGCTCATGGCCACTGATGGGGACTGGTCCATCCATGTAGTGAAATGTCCACCGCCAGAGAGGAAGCCCTGACATGTGGCCCCCAGAGTGGGTGCAGCTCCGAGGCGTCAGCCAAGCACAAGACGCAGACACAGAAGGCACCATGGTGTGGCCCATTTGTCTCTGGTTGCTGGGGATTGAGATGAGGCATGCTAGGCAAGTGCTCTACCCCTGACCGGAACACACCTCCATTCTGTAAATGATTTAATTTATAGGGAGTGTCCAGAGGAGGTGAATCCACAGGGAGTCTGGGAGGGAAGGGGTTGGAGGGTGACTGACAAGGTGTACAGGGTTTCTTCTTCAGGTGATGAGAAGGTTCTGGATCAGGATGGATGAATATACCAAAAGCCACTGAACCCTGCATTTTAAATGGGTGGAGTGGCCGGGTGCAGTGGCACAAGCCCGTGATCCCAGTGGCTTGGGAGGCTGAGGCAGGAGGATCGTAAGTTCAAAGCCAGAACAGCGAGGCGCTAAGCAACTCAGTGAGACCCTGTCTCTAAATAAAATACAAAATAAGGCTGGGGGTGTGGGCCCTTTGAGTCCAAATCCTGGTACAAAAAAACCCAAAGTGGACTGTACAGTGCAAGAATGATAAAGAAAGCTGTTACAGAAAGCCCAGGAGAGTAATAAACTGAGCTTAAAAGCCTGAGAAAAAGAGGGCTTGGCGGCTGGGATGGTGGCTCAGCGGTAGAACACTTGCCTAGCACATGTGAGGCACTGGGTTCGATCCTCAGCATCACATAAAAGCAAGTATAGATATTGTGGCCAGGCGCCGTGGCGCAGTCCTGTAATCCCAGCATCTCAGGCTGAGACGGGAGGAGGGCAAGTTCAAAGCCAGCCTCAGCAATGGCAAAGCGCTAAGTAACTCAGTGAGACACCGTCTCTAATAAAATATAAAAATTGGGCTGGGGATGTGGGTCAGTGGTTGAATGTCTAAGTTTAATCCCTGGTACAAAAAAAAAAAAAAAAAAAGATATAGTGTCCATCTACAACTAACATAATTAAAAAAAAAAAAAGAGGGCTGGGGCTGTAGCTTCATGGTGGAACCCTTGCCTGGCATGTCCAAGGCCCTAGGTCAGATCCCTAACACTATGAAAAATAAAACATCTTTGTGAGGGGTAAAAAAAAGGGGGGGGCTGGGGTTGTGGCTCAGTTGTAGAGTGCTCGTCTAGCACGCACGAGGCACTGGGTTTGATCCTCAGCACCACATAAATGTAAAATAAAGATATTGTGTCCACCTAAAACAAACAAACAAAAAAAATGTCTAAAAAAATTAAGAAAAAGAGCAGGCTTTAGAATTTTAAGTCACTGTCTTAAGCCAAACCTAGCTTTCACCTTATCTGTTCTGTGTCCAGGGGCCCCCTTGAAGGCGTTGGAAAGCTCATGGAGCAGGCTCTGCCAGAGCACAGAGCTGCCTCTGGTCTGGTAGGGGTGTGGGGTGTGTGTGTGGGGGGTGTCAGGGACATAGGAGCTGGCCATGGGTCTGTGGAGAAGAGCACAAAATGGATGTGGACTGAGAACAGTCAGGGGCAGGGGAAGCCATGCTGCAAGTTCCCAGGAAGGGTTACATGTCTTGTGACTGAAAGGTGACCCCCAGCAGAAACCTGGGGTGCCGATTCCCACCTCCTGGTGTCCTCCTCCAGGAGGGGACTGGGTACACCTTTGCTCCTTACCCCAAACCCTCGGCTTCTGCCCACCTCACCACCTCCCTCTGCCTACTCGAACCCTTGTCCTTTCTCAAGACCAGAAAGCAGAGCAGGAGGGAGGAAGGACTTGGGTTCAGGCTCTACAATCCAGAACAGCTCCACAGTCCAAGGCACAGTGGCTGGGCTTTGTCCCACAGGTCACAGAGGCTGTGAGATCCCTTGTGGTCAGGCCCCTGTGTCTGTTTTATGAAGGAGAACATTGAGGAGAATTGGGGAGGTTAGTGGTAGACACTGGGGTCTTGCCCACTGTCCTCAGGGATCCCCAGCAGGAAGGACACTGGGCACACAGCAAGCATGAAGGACACCTTTATTGGTGGGAGCATCGAAGGATGGCAGCTGGTGTGGTGATACCACAGGCAGCTGCTCTCCCTGCTCTCCTCCTTAATGAGTGCACCTTATCCCTCCACATGGGCACTGGGGTCAGGGGCTCCAGACTCAGACCCTCTGGCCCCGGGAAGGAGCAGGGCCTCCACGCACTGACTTCAGTGTCCCAGGAAGGATCCAGCACTGGGCTACATGTCCACCTCCCAAGCCGACAGCCCAGGCAACAGGGGTGGGGGAGTGACTGGGGAGGAAGGTGGTAGCCTTGGAGGACCTGTGGCTCTCAAGGTAGCAACCTCAGTGGGCAGCACCCCAGCCTGTGTCTGCCCTGGGAGGATCAGCTAAGGCACGGTGGCTGGGCCGTGTCCCGCAGGTCACAACTCCGCAGGGACCCAACCCTCTGAGGATATGTGGATGAGAGAACACGAAGCTACTTTTTCTGCCGGGCAGGCCGGGAACTGCTGCTGAAGTTGTTGGTGGCTCGGCTGGCCTGTTCGGAGGCAGTTCCAGAGTTCTTCTTGAGGGCTGGCTTGGGCTTCTCCCCTCTGTCTGGGGGGGAGGATCTGAGTGACCGGGATACTAGCAGGGCCTGCATGACTCTGACAGCCCCCACGGCCCCTAGGAGCCCCCAGAGCAGGGTGGGAGGCTCTATGGGAGACAGCTGGGTCCGCACCCACTGGAGGGCCTGAACCAGGGCGCTGCTGGGGTTGCGGGCCCGGGGTGGGCTCTTGTCCTGTGGGAGAAGAATTGAGGAAGACCTCGAGAATTGAGGTTACCTCTGCCACCTCCCTCAGCCTGGTGGACACCCTCCTACCTGAAGCCCAAACTGCCTGAGCAGTGTCTCCAGCGCTGGATCCCCCAGGGACACAGGTGGGAAGAACTCCTCCACCCACTGCCGACGCCACCACCTGCTGCAACAGGAGCATCTTCAGCACACGGCCGGAGCCCAGGTCCGGCTCCCGCCCTGGACCACAGCCTCACCTCTGCTCTCCAGGCTGTGAGAACCAGTACTTGTACCGCTGGGCTCGGATGTAGGTGGGTGGCTGCTTGTGAAAGGGGTACCTGGTGATGTTGTTCTGGATCAGGTGGATCACTGTGGTGGGAGAAGGTGCTCAGCACGAGGGCCAGCACCCCCTCCAGTGGCTCCCCTAGCCTGCCCCCTCACCTGGCTCCTTGCCCTGCAGCAGGCGGAGAACCAGGCTGGTGAACCAGGGGCTGTGTGTGTGTGGGCCCAGGGCTGCGAACCACATTTGCCAATCCAGGCGTGGCTGGTGGGGCACCACAACAGGGGGCGGCCGGCTCACATTCCCAGGCTTGTACATGAACTCGATCTCCTGCCAGGTGAGCCCATGGTCAGCTGAGCCAGTGAGACTGGGCCCCTAATTCCCCCAACCTGTGGGAAGCTCACCGTCCAGTGGTGTCCATTGTAACTGCCCTCCAGCACCACCTCAGGGCGCCCACCCAGGCCAGTCATCCGGCGGAAAAGGCCATATGAGTTGGCGAGCTGCAGGTGTCCCACAGCACCAGAGAGGCGGTGAGCTCCAGTCCAGAGGCGCCCATGGGTGTCAGGTTCCACGTAGGAGTAGGGCACCTGCAGAAAGGTGGGCAAAATGCTCAGGGCTACCCCCAGATCCCTCCAACCCCACTCCCCCATAATGCTACTCACCAGGCTGATCAAGAACAAGGCCACTGTGGCAGCACCCAAGATGGAAAGCTGGATAGCAGCACGGAGCTTCGGCAGCCACCCCCGCACCTGGGTCCACCTGAGGACAGGGAGCCCAAGTGTATTCAGGCCCGTCCAGGAAGCTCCCCGACTCCCCTACACTCAAGAACCTACCTCCAGAGGGCAGTCAGCAGCTCCCAGGCCAGGGAGGCCACCCCCAGCCACACAGTGGGCAGGGTCACTGTCTTCAGCCACTGGGAGAACTGGTGGAAGGTGAAAGCTACCAAAGAAGGCGAGTGTGAGGAAGGTTGGCCCACGCCCTGCCCCTGGCCCCCCCATCCAGCACTCACTGGTTCTGGAGTGGATGGCGTGCTCCTGCCAGTCAACCTCTAGGCCAAAGTAGTGCACAGTGCCATAGGCCAGCAGTCCATAGACAGCCAGTTCCAGCAGCAGGGATAGAGTGGTAAGCAGGGCCTTGGGCCAGGCTGTGGGCAGGACAGTTACAGGTTGGCTAGTGTCTCTAGCAGGGGACTAGGGTGGAGCTAAAGCAGGGGCACTGCATGGGATGCTGGAGGGAAAGACACACTCTGGGAGGACAGTGTGGGTGAGGATGGTGGGCTTCTGAACAGGCTGACACTCACAGGTGGGTGTCTTCTTACAGCGGCCAAGACCAGGCTCAGCAGTCAGGTGCTGGTCATCCAGGAGGGCAGTGGTGAGCACCAGGGTCAGCAGGTTAAAGAAGTTGTAGTTGCCAGTGATGATGATGAGGACTTGTAACAGCACCTAAGAAGGGTCTGCACTCACAGCGGCCCCCTACCCGAAATCTCCAGACCAGCTGCCAGGCTGCCTGTCTCCCAGCACTGCCCTATCCCAAGAGGGACCCCTGATCAGTACTAAAGAAAGCCATGCTTTGTCTCTTACCCACCTGAGCGTAGAAGGTGGCCAAGCGCAGGCGGCGAATGGGAGCGAAGAACAGAGGGGGCACGGCGATCTCAATGAGGAACGTGGCTACCACGCTGAGCTTGTGCAGCCAGACGGGCAGGTGGTGGGCAAGCCAGGCAGCAGGTGTGGGCAGGCACTGTGTCTCATAGTGGTAGGTGAGGGCTACAGAGGACAAGCAGGTGGTCAGGGCTAGAAAGAACCCCAGACCACCCCAGGTTCAGGCCGGGACCCTCACCAGTAAGTCCCCACCACGTGGGGCAGCGGCTGGTCAGCTTGACCACACCCGAGGCAAACATGAGGCGAAACAGCAGCCAGCGCACGAGCCAGAAGGGAAGGCTTTCATGGGGCAAGGCCCCTGTCGGCCCACCCTGGGCCTGCTTACGGTTGGGGAACTGCCTCAGCGGGGCCACCAGCACAGCCAGGAAGCCTGTTTCCAGCAGCAGGGAATCCCTACAGGGAGAGGAAATGGCACCAAGGGTCCCTCCCCTCAAGGGTCTTGGGGGAAAGGCAATCAACTCCGACCCAGCCTCCAGCAGCCCTGCCCCAGAGTCACTCACCACTGGAAATAGAAGAACACCTGGCCCACCTGCAGGGAGAGGGCTGTCAGGGGGTAGATGTGTCTGTCCTCCAGTAGGTAGAGGGGGGAGTGGGAAGGGGATGAAGAGATCAGGGTCCTACTTGCCTGGCAGGCTGACAGGTAAGCAGCCCAGAGCAGCAGATAGACGAGGGGGTGGCGCAGTGGACGCAGAAGCAGGGCACCCAGGGCCAGCACTGTGCCTAACAGGCTCAGCAGTTCTAGGCCCTGGGCTGTGTCCAGCCCCAGCCTTGGTGCCTCCCACAGCAGTGTTGGTGTCTCCCACAGTTGCTGCCAGTGTCCCTTGCCCTGTGGCCGAAGCATCCTCCGAGCAGGCAGAATGCCCTCAGGGCCATAGAGGCCTGTGGGAGGGCAGTTTCAGGGCTACTCAGGGGCTACTCACTGCGGCCCCTGCCAAATTTACCTGAGCCAGGGTCTGCAGGTATCCCCCATCCCACTGTAGGGTCTGCAGATACCCCTCAGGGTCTACAGATTTCCCCCTCCCTGTAGAAATGGCCTACAATCCCTCAAGACGCCCCGCCCCAGGACAGAACCTGTTGATACCCACCCTGGGTCCAGGAGGACTGCCCGACTCCCAGGGTCAGCATCTTCTGCCCAACAGCTCTCCTACCTGCCCCACCAGGTCTGGGAGGAAATCTGTTTCCCACCCTCCCTGGGGTTCTACCCCCACCCCAGGTGAGAACTCGAACTCTGCAGGGAAACGAGCCATCGCACATCTTCCTACCGCCACGTCCCCGCGGCTCGCGGGACACGAACCGCGGTCACGCACCGCGACATCAAGGCCTAGACTCACTCTCGCCCCAGACCGCACGAATGCGGAGTGGCGGGGTATGTGACCACACGGGGACCCGCGCACAGGTTGGGGGGTGTTGTCCTATCCACGGCGCCCTCACCCGGGATCTGCGTGTAGAGGGAAGCGAAGGCGAACATAAAGACGCCGGCCACACCCTGGAGGAAGAGCTGCCGCGGGAGCCGGGAGCCCGCCATGTCCGCTACGCGACCGGCTGGAGAGCTGCCCGCGGTTCCTACGACCCCGCCCCAGGCCCCGCCCCAGGCCCCGCCCCATCCCATGACCCCGCCCCTAAGACCCCGCCCCAGGCCCAACCCCATTCTTGTAGCCCCGCCCCGCGGCCCCGCCCCGCCCCACTAGTCAGCTTCGGCTTCGTGTCCGGCTCCCGGCAGCTGCAAGCCCCGCCCCGGATGGTTCCCAGAGCGCCCCGCCCCTTTTCCAGGGCCCTTTGACTTGGGGTTGGTTCAGAAGTCAGGGACCTGTGCACGTCATAGGTACGCGCGAGGCACTGAGCTTACGTACTTCCTGGGCGGGAACAGCAAAATGGCGCCAGAACCAGTGGCGGGCTGAGGCCGAGAGCGCTTTCTGAAGCCAGCCCTGCGCTCCCCGGCCGCCCGGCCCCTCCTGGACATGGAGGACGTGGAGGCGCGCTTCGCCCACCTCTTGCAGCCCATCCGCGACCTCACCAAGAACTGGGAGGTGGACGTGGCGGCCCAGCTGGGCGAGTATCTAGAGGAGGTGAGGCGGCGAGGTGGGCGCGGGCGCGGCGCGCGGGGCCTGCGGCGGCCCGGCTGCCTCTAAGGCTGCGGCCGTCCGGCTCTGCCGCTCGTCCTCGGCCCCCTTCTTTGCCCCAGCTCCAGCTCTTCTTGACACCATCCCTTACGGGGGAAGCCTGGAGCTGACGTTGCCGTGAGATGGGCTGGTGACCAGCATTGGTCTCCACTGCATCGTCGTCTTCGTTCAGCTATCGTGTGCATGTGTGTGATGAGGGATCTGGATCGCTATGTAGGAGGGCTTTTCCCCTTTTTTTTTTGAGGTACTGGGGATCGAACCGAGGGCCTCACACATGCTAGGCAAGCACTTCTGCCACTGAGCTACATGCTGTGAGAGGGATTTCTTGTTTTGGACGTTCAAACCTGTTGCAAGCTAGCATGCTGTTCGATCCTATCAGTAATTAATTCCTTCCATATTTGACAATTGTGTCTAAACCTCTCTGAAGAGCTGTTGTCTAGTGTTGCACTTTTCTTTTACTCCGCGTCCACTACAGTGTTACTTACAAATTTCTTGTCTTCATCAGTAGTGACCTCCATCCTACTAAATCCAAAGGATATTAGATGTGTCAGTTTATTCAGCTCACCAGCATTTGTTGGGTTGACCACTCCTTCCTTCTTGAAATAGTGGTGCCATGATTTTCTTCCTATTTCTCTGCCTATTTTTTTGTCTTCTATCCTAAGTTTTGAGCTCCTCAGGGTGGAGCCCTCTTTCCCTTAAACAGTCTCTCTACTGTTATCTGTGATGTTTTTTTCCGTATAGGTGACTTATGAGGACATCTCCCAGATTTATGGCTTGGTCCCAGATCTTTTATTTATTTATTTATTTGGTGATGGGGGATTGAACCCAGGGTTGCTTAACCACTGAGCCATATCCCCAGCCCTTTTTGTGTGTGTTATTTTGAGACAGGGTCTCACTAAGTCCTTAGGGCCATGCTAAGTTGCTAAGGCTGGCCTTGAACTTGCAATTGTCTTGCCTCAACCTACCCAGTTGCTGGGATTACAGGTGTAGGCCACCATTCCTGGCCAACACACACACATACACACACAATCTCTTTCTCTCTCTCTCTCTCTCTTTGTATCTAGCTGCTCTCTTGACACCCACTAGGATGTGAGCATCTCAGTTTTAACTTATTTAAAGTGGAGTGCTTCATTTTTTCATTTTCCAATCTGGATTCTCTATCTCCATGTTTGGCCCCATCCAGTCCATGCTCCACCCAGAAGCAGGTGTCACTCAAAAATTAAAATCATGCCAAAGCACTGCTCAGCCTAAAACCCTTCAGTGGCTTTCCATTGCACTTAGAGTAAATCCAGATTTCCTCTTGTGAGTCTGGCTGTGCTCACTGTTTTAGCCTCATCTCAAGCTGTTCTCTGCCTTGTTCAGTTGAACCAAGTCAGCCTGTTTCTCCATACTCATTCTTGGCTGGGGTCCGTATACTTTGTTTGCACTGGAGAATATTCTTTTATGATAAAGTCCTTTTCATCCTTTATGTTTTAGCTTAAATATCAGCTGGTCACTGTATACGTGACTAAAATAGTTCCAACTCTTGTCATAGTACTTGTGTACTTTGGAATGTTTATCACATTTCCTACTTATCTACTTGTTTTGGCCTCTCTCAACCTAGTGTTAAATTCTGCAAGGGCAGGGATTATGTATATACTCTCTTCTGCTTAGTAGAGTGCTTGGCATATAGTAGGTGTGGAATAAATGTTTATTAAGTGAACCTGTGATCTGATGATTGACCATCTCTGCTTCAATACAGTCTGCTAAGAAAATTCAGAGAACTGTGCCTGGTGGATTTAGGTTTCCACATCAAGCAGGGTCCGTGGGGATACTTGATAAGAATATTTCCTGGCTTGTTCACCTTCCCTCCTGCTTCATGACTGCTCTGCCAGACCCTCTCTGTCCTGGAGGGCCTGATTTCCTGACCTCTGGTTTCCTCGGAGTGCTGCTTTTGTTTTCCATACAATTATCAGATTTTTTTTCCTAACACGTTATGATGTTATATTCTCTTATCTACTTATGTATTTATTGTTGCTGAATGTCCATTGTGTGACAAGAACCAAAACTCTGCAAAAATAATGGTGAGCAAAGCAAACAATCTGTGCTTTGGTAGGCCTTGTACTTTGACAGATGGCTGGGACCTAAGGCAGTAGCAACACAGAGTCATTAATATCAGACACTTGGTGCATACTTGGGTCAAGTACTGTTGTTGTTTCACACAGATAAATTCACATAATCCTTACAAAAACTACTCATGCAGGCACTAGAGAGAGAAGTTGTGTGCCCAAAGTCACAGGTGATAGTGGACAGAGCACATTCACTTCCCACTGCAACCTGGGTAGTCTACAAAGTGATGCCAGGTTTGAAAGAAGGGTTTAGGGTTATGGGAAGGGTGTGATGGAGACCTAATTGTGTTTGGGTTAAAGGAGTTGCTTCCTCATGGTGAGCTGAAGAATGTTCCATGCAGAGGGACACAGTGTTTGAAAGTTGAGGTGGGAAGATGGTTGGCTCAGTGGAGGTCCTGAAAGTGGGCCCATGTGCTGTTGTGGGCCAGCAGGGAAGGACCAGGGCCTAGAGAGGGAAATGGCAAGCATGGGAGCCTGCCTTAGGGGCTCTGGTTAGGATTGGGGGCTTTTTCGTAAGAGTAGCACAAAGCCATTAGGGTTGTGTGGTGGAGTGATGAGAGTAAATTCAGGGATGTGAGAGGTGGGCGGAGTCCTGTCAGTGCAGAGGTTGAACCTGGGCCTGGGCAACAGCTGATTGGAGGGCAGCCTGGATTTGTCAGGGACGTGGGCAGGGGAAGAAAGCTGCTGAGACCCTGAGTTTCTGGGTGGTGAGTTGGGTGCTGCCTAGAATTCAGTGTGGGCATGTTTATTGTGAATCTGGTTAAAACATCTGAATGATTGAAGAAAGCAATTGGATGTAAGGGTTTAGGTGAGAAATCCAACCTGGAGTCATGAGAAGATTGTTGGAATGTGATATTCCTGTAGCAAGTGAGCTGGCTGGGCTGGGGGGGTCTTCAAAGGGAAGGGCCCTAGCTTGGCGCTCTGTACATCCTTTCTTCAGGGCAGGGCACTCTGCAGCTCTCACACTTCTGTAGACTGGTGCTCTTGCACCCCACCCCCCAAATTTCTTTTATCCTTCAGGAATTAGCTCCCCTTGGTGACGCCCTTGCAGATCATTCCCCTTCCTTGTTCAGCACAGTGCCCAGCATCTTAGCTCTCTTGCCAGCGCAGCCTACACTTTGGCCATGTTTGTGTGATGTGCATTTTCCTGAACAGTTGTATCCTGTCTCTGCTGACTGCCTTTTCATGGGCAGGGGATTGCTCTTTCAGAAGTCCTATGCTTTCACCTGCCTGGTGAGTTTCTATCCGTTTTTTCAGGCTTAGCTCTCATATTACCACTTCTTTAGTTCATCAGATATTTACTTGGCACCAGCATTGGGCACTAAATGGAAGGCTGAAATTACCTGATGCTGTCCACAGTTCACTAAGGAAGAAGAGACTTGAAAGTAGTGCAAAAAGATAACACTGACAGGTCCAGCCATGGTGACTCCTACTGCTAGGAGCCATAGCAAAAGTATTATGATTCATGGCACCTTTGGTTTAGGTGACTGCCAGCTAGCCATTGAGATGATATGATTATGTTAAGATTTACATTCATATGGAAATTGGACTCCTGCTGTTCACCTCGGCCTGCTATGGGACTCATGGACTCATGTTACGGAACTCCCGGAGAGTTCCCATTGGTTGGGGAAGGATAGTAGGAGGGAATTTCTGGGGGAGGTGGGGGGGAGGTCCGGTAGACGACACACGTGTGTGGACCAGCTTGCTAGCAGGGCGCACACACACGGGGCACTGGCGGCCTTTTTAAAAATAAAACTTTGTTCCTGCTTGAATGGCTTGTGATTCTGTGCCCAGCCGGGTTGCGGTCAGGAGCTGAGACAGGAGGATTGCAAGTTCAAGGCCAGCCTGGGCAACTTAGTGACTGTCTCAAAATAAAAAATAAAATGGGCTCAGTGGTAGAGTGCATCTGGGTTCAATCCCCAGTACCACACACCAACAAATCACTGATGATGGGTGGCAAGCAGGCCCCTGCAGGGGAGTTTACACAGGGACATTTAGAGCCAGGCATTCCTGGCAGAAGGAAAAGCAAAACCAGAGGGCAGGAATAGGAAGGGGCTTTGAGTGTTGGTGGGAGCAGCGTGGTAGAGGGGCCTGCTTCTTGGGGAAGATCCTGAGTTAAATGTGGAGATGAAATGTGGGGGCACTGAGGTGCAGCTCAGTGGTAGAGTCTGGCATGTGTGAGGCCCTGGTCCAATCTCTAATGAGGCCAAGTTCTTGGAGAAAGCTGGTCTAGAGATGGGCGGGGAACTGTTGACATATGGATGGTAGCCATGTGTCAGCATGAGTAGCCGTATGGTAGCATGGGGTGGACAAACGGGTGCATTGGCAGGTATGCCATGGGAGGAGAGGGCTGAGGATGGAGCCCCTTGGACTGTGGTGTTTAGAGGGATGCAGGAGCCGAGGCTCAGGGGACTCAGGGAGTTGCAAAAGAAAGAGAATGCCTCACTGGACCTATTTGTCAAGGTCTCTGCTCAGAGGATGGAGACCCTAACATTTGTTTCTGTTGTGTTCACCCTGAGGTTCTTTTCCTTCCCTCAGGGTAAGGAGTCTTCCTGCTGAGGTCCATCTGAGTTGGCCCTGATGCTCGTGGGCATGTTGTCTGAGGGAACTGCTGTGGTCAGGGCGGTCTTTGGGGGCCTCCCTCTCCTAAAACATCAGGTCTTAGAGGATGCAGGAAATAGGGAATCACAAGACATGTCTCTCCTCTCTGGGAACACCCAGAGACAGCTGACGGGATCAGAGCAGAGCTGGAGCTGTTGGGCTATGGCCGGTGGTGGGTAGGGCTTCCCTGGGCAGAATGGGCACAGACTGGGCCCTGGCTTCCTTGGCACTGGTGTTGTTTCTTGCAGCTGGACCAGATCTGTATTTCTTTTGACGAAGGCAAAACCACAATGAACTTCATCGAGGCTGCACTGCTGATCCAGGGCTCAGCCTGTGTCTACAGTAAGAAGGTGGGCCCTGCGGGGTTCTTTGGTGGCAAGTGTCCTGTGGTCAGTTTTCTTGCTGGGACAGGGAACAGTGCTCATCCTGTCTGTAACCTGCCCTGATAGCACCATAGGCCTCACCCCTGACTCATTCACATATTTTAATACCAAAGGATGATCTTGGGTTTAAAATGGTACATTGGACCTGAGGGTGTAGCTCAGGGTAGAGTGCTTGCTAAACATGCATGAAGCCCTGGGTTCAGTCTCTAGCAAAAAATAAACAAACTGTCACTACCAGAAAGAGAGGGTTGTGTGCGCTGTGGGTTCTGTCTTCCCTTGTGCACACTTGCAGCAGCACAGAGGTGGCGAGGGTACGCATGCACTCTGCTTCCCCTGCCTCTCACCTGAAAGTGCTTCATCATCAGCATTTCGAAAAACTCCAGCCCTCACCCTAGTGGTAAGAGCGTTCTATGGAGGAGACAGACAAGAAGCTAGGGGAATGATCTGTCAGGTAGCCCACTGTGGCTTGATTTCTGATGGGCTGTCAGAGGCCCACAGGCTTCTAGGATGGAGGAGCTGGCAGGAGCCTGTGGGCAAAAGAGTAGCAGATGCCTGTGCGAGGGGCCTGATTTGTGGGGCCTGCCAACCAGGGCTGTGTGGGGCACCCCTCGGGATGTGGTTGTGCCACTCATTGAGGCCATGCTTGCTGCTTGATGGAAAACAGAGACAGGAGAGAAGCACGCAGCCTTGGCTGTTGGGGTAATGCTGGTAAGACTACTAGTTTGACTTGAGAATTATTTTTGGTGGCAAAATTGGCAGGACTCATGCTGGAGGCTTGGAGATGATGGCCAGGCCTTGGAGTGGGAGGGCCGTGGGCTGTTGTGGGTGGTGCCTCCTTAACTTGTCCTTACTGCTGGCCTCTGGCTGCCAGGTGGAGTACCTCTACTCGCTGGTCTACCAGGCTCTCGATTTCATCTCTGGCAAGAGGTGAGTGGTAGAGGTGGAGCCGGGAGGCAGTGGCCAGCACTTCCACACTGCGGGTGCAGCTCAAGGCCCTGCAGCCCCCAGGACACCCATGAGGTGCTCTTCTCTCCCAGGCGAGCCAAGCAGCTGTCCTCAGCGCAGGAAGATGGGGCCAATGGGACCACCAGCTTGGAGGCCCCCCAGGAGGCAGAGGATGAGGTGAGTGGGATTGGTGACCCCTGCCCTGTGGCGTCTGAGCTGCACTCTATGCACTCTTGCTGTCTCCACAGTTCCTATCGCTGGACGACTTCCCTGACTCCCGTGCTAATGTAGATCTGAAGAACGACCAGGTGCCCAGTGTGAGTGCCTTGCTCTCTGGGTGGGGGGTTATCTGGAATGCTCTGTGTGGGTCCTTGCCTAAGAGCTCAAGGCATTCAGGGCCCACACTTGATGCTGGCCTTCATGCAGGAGCTACTTATTGTGCCTCTCTTGCCCATGGCCCTGGTGGCCCCTGATGAAGTGGAGAAGAACAGCAGCCCTCTGTACAGGTATGGGCCTGAGCCCAGCTTGGGGAGGGGGAGAGGCCTACCCAAGAAGGGCCTCTTTAGTGGGTGTGTTTTTGCCAACACAGCCACCAGGGTGAGGTCCTGGCCAGCCGGAAGGATTTCAGGATGAACACGTGCACCCCTCACCCCAGAGGGGCCTTCATGCTAGAGCCAATGGGCATGTGCCCCATAGAGCCTGTGGGCACGTGCCCCATACCAAGAAACCAGAAGGGTAAGGGCTTGGGTGTTGGGTGCTTGGTAGGAGGGAAGGAGTAGAGGGTCTTTCAGGGACTCCTGTTGGTTCCCCTGTTCCCACCAGTTCTGTTCTTGGGAGCTGCCTCCTCCCAGGCTCCTGCTCCACTGGGTGGCTTGGCTGAAGCTCATCCATTTCTCCCACCTTCACTGTGCCTCAGTGGCCAGCCAGTGAGGGACCAGCTAGTTTCAGTCCTGGGATATGACACCCACTCCTCTCCCCAGCCTGAGGCCTGGGGCGTGCTGGGCTCTGCCTGCTGCTGCCCCTGTAGAGGGGCTCATTGGGCATCAGGTAGGGACCTTATGAGGTGGAACATAGGGGGTGCTGACCTCTGTCTAACTCCTGCCTCCCAGATGCCAGGAGGGCCGAGGAGCAGCCAATGGACGTCTCGGGGTGCCGGAATCCTGTCACTGTGCTTGACTTCTCCCAGCAGCCAGGTGAGAGTAGATCTCCTTGGTGGACTGGCAGGGCTGAGGAAGGGACCAAGGAGGCAGGGATGTGGACAGGACCCCAAATGGGCTGCTCTCAGCTTCCCCAGCTTGCCGTGCCTGTCCCTGGCTCAGCAGCTTGTGAGGGGTGAGGTGTAGGGGGAGCAGGCACAGCCTTGGAGAGCTCGAGAGCCCCCGGCCTCATGGAGCCTCAGCAACTGCCCTTGGACTGCCTTCCTGGCCTTCACTGGACAGACATAGGTGGCAGCACATAAAGAGGAAGGTTTGCCAAGAAGATGAACTGATGGGTGTGGTGGCCATGCCTATAATCCCAGCTACTCAGGAGAGTGAGGCAGGAGGGTTGTAAGTTCAAAACCACCCTGACCCTGGGTTTAATCTCCAGAACCACAAAAAAGAAAAAAAAGAAACGAGCCAAACAAAGACACTAGTGTGACAGAGTGTAAGGCCTGCCCGATCCTCCATGTGCAGGGAGTGACGCTGAGCAGAGGGAGTGTCCTGTTAGGTTTACCTGGGCTTCCACCAAGGGCAGCCCTGTCTGCTCTCTGGGCTCCAGGATCCCCTGGGGCTGACAGATTTCTTGCTGCCTGCCCAGGCACCGCTCCAGAAGGCCTAGCGCCCAGCAGTGGAGGGGAGGAGGAGGAGGAGGAGGTGGCGGAGGCAGCGGCGGTAGTGGTTGACGCAGTAGAACTCCCAGAGGCCAGAGCCCCCAAGGCCACGGTGGAGCCTGAGGAGCCCAGGAGCCCCCACCAGGTAGGGCCCCTGGGGCAGTCCCTCACACAGGGAGCACAGCACAATATGGTGGTTCCCATATTGGTCTTTTGGTCTTTCCCTGCTGTCTGCTTTGCATACATCTGGCCAGTTGGGGACTCTGCCTAGGAGCTTTCCTGTCTTAGACTCACCCCGCAGCTAGCCTTTTCATGGCAGCTTCTGTGTCCTTCTCCTTGAGTGGAGCAGCTGCTGCTCCTCAGGGGTGGGCTGCTAGTCAGTGGTCTGAACCCCATGGAGCTCACAGTACCTGAGGTCAGGCTGGCCAGAGGGAATGGTTCCAGAGGCCTCTGCTGCCTCCCTCCATTCCTGTGGGGTGAATCTGTCCCCTTCGAAAGAAGGATTTCTTTTCTTTTTATCTCTAAATTAAAACAACAACAAAAAAACCCCGAAAAAACAGTGTGCTGTGTGGCTCCAGGAAAGCACTTGCTTAGCATCCCTGGGGCCCTGGGTTTAGTCCCCAGCATCACAAATCAGTCCAGCAACAAAAAGCTCAAACCAGGGGCTGGGATTGTGGCTCAGTGGCAGAGCGCCTTCCTCTCACGGATGAGGCACTGGGTTCAATCTTCAGCACCACATAAAAATAACTGAATAAAATAAAGCTTTTGACAATCTACAACTAAAAAAAAAAAAAAAGCTTAAACCAACCCGACATAGATGGGAGGGAATGTTAACATGGATGTTTGTCATATTCCATATTTAGTTTTATATTTTGAAAAAAGAAAAGTTCTTCTGTGATGGCTAGTTGGGATGTTCTAGAGTTTTTCTTAGGGTTGTTTTTAGTCCTTGAACGATGGGACCCGAAGAGGGTCCCTGCAGAGTTCTTGTCATGGACCCCAGGGCAGAGCTGCTGGGGCATCCAGCATCTTGTATGGACAGGTGCAGGTCAGGGTACCTGTGGGCTCCTTCTTTGCAGAGTGCCGTCCTGACCAGGAGGTACATGTTGCGGGAGCGGGAGCGAGCCCCGGACCCCATGTCCCGGCTAAAGGTGAGGGGCAGGGAGTGAGCTGCAGGACTCCCTGTCACGCCTCTGCTCCTGTGGCCCTTCAATTCCCTTCCTGGCTTTACTCTTGAGGAATTGGCTTGCTTCCAGAAATTGACGTCCCCCCTCCCGCAGGCTGGGCCCCTTTCCCCTGCCTCAGGTGTCATACTGACCCTGGGTTGAGCGGGCAGCCTCTCCCTGGGCTGTCATGCACTTGGTGTTGGGCTTGGGAAGAAGGGTGTGCAGCCCTAACCGCCCCCAGCATCTGCTTGTGCTCTGTGCTCAGGAGACCCCAGACCCTTGGCAGAGCCTAGACCCCTTTGACTCCTTGGACTCCAAGCCCTTTAAGAAAGGTAACTGGGTGGGGGACACCTCCACTCAGGCTCTTTTTCCCCAGCGTGCTGGGGTCTGGGGTAGTAGGGTGGGGGTGGGCTTTGGACCCCAGTCCCATGGCTGCTCTTGAGACAGCCCCAGCCTGACCCCAGGCAGGCCGTACTCTGTGCCCCCTTGTGTGGAAGAGGCTCCAGGACAGAAGCGCAAGAGGAAAGCCACTGCTAAGCTACAGGACTTCCACCAGTGGTACCTGGCCACCTGTGAGTACATGGTGGGCTGGGTGGGACACCTTGCCCCTGGGTGCTGGGGCCAGGTCAGGGCTGCTGGAGAAAGGAGGACCAGCAATCTTTTCCTAATGCTGTTGGCAATCCCTAGCTGATGGGGAGGTCCAGGCCTTGGCCTGGTTCTTGCTGACCAAGTTTCCTCACAGATGCTGACCACGCTGACAGCAGGAGGCCCCGGAGAAAAGGCCCAACTTTTGCAGGTGAGGCAAGGCCCCATGTGCAACCTTACTTTGCCTTCTACCTGACCAGGGTCACCCAAGGCTGGGGGTGGTCTGGAATGAGCCTGGACAGGACAGGGGAGCCCCTCACAAAGCTTTTGTCTGTAGACATGGAGGTTCTGTACTGGAAGCATGTGAAGGAGCAGCTGGAGACCCTCCGGACATTGCAGAGGCGGGAGGCGAGTACCTGTGTGGCTGAGGGGGTCCCTGATGGAAGAGGACAGTACCCTCACAGATGCTCTCTCTGAACAGATAACTGAGCGGTGGCTGCCTAGGGCTGAAGAGGGCCTGTGGCCTGCAGAGGATGACCGCCTGGAGGAGTCCTTGGAAGACCTGGGGGCAACAGGTGGGTGCTTGCTGGCTCTGGGGTGGGGCTCATCAGTAGAACCAGCTGACTTCCTGCCTGTGGTGGTCTCTCCTGTGTCCCAGCAGACGACTTTCTGGAACCTGAAGAGTATGTGGAGCCCGAGGAGGCAAAGCCTGGGGAGGCTGCTGACTTGGGTACGTCTGAGGGAACGGGAGCTGTTGGAGGGGAGGGCACGGCAGCACCACAGCTGCAGCAACTCACCGACGGCCCTTCTCAGAGGCAGAGGCCATGCCAGAGTCCCTGAGCTACGAGGAGCTGGTTCGAAGGAATGTGGTAGGCTTGGGTCAGAGGCAGGGAGTCGGGTGAGGAAGCCTCAGGTCCCTGCACACAAGATGGAAGTCCCTACGGTCCCCCCCAGGAGCTCTTCATCGCCAACTCCCAGAAGTTTGTCCAGGAGACAGAGCTGAGCCAGCGCATCAGGGACTGGGAAGACACCATCCAACCCCTGCTCCTGGAGCAGGTGAGGCAGTTCTTGAGGACTGGAGCTTCCTGCCTGAGCTCTGCCCACGCTTTGTCCTTCTCTGTCACCAACACGCCCCTCCCCCATGCAGGAGCAGCATGTGCCCTTTGATATCCACACGTACGGGGACCAGGTGATCTCACGATTCCCCCAGCTCAACGAGTGGTGTCCCTTTGCAGAGCTGGTGGCAGGCCAACCTGCCTTTGAGGTGTGTCGCTCCATGCTGGCCTCCCTGCAGCTGGTGAGTGCCTCGGGTCTCATGGGTGGGGAAGATGGTCCCCAAACCTTGCTGATGGCTTGCCCCTGCAGGCCAATGACTACACGGTGGAGATCAGCCAACAGCCAGGGCTGGAAGCAGCTGTGGACACCATGTCTCTGAGACTGCTCACTCACCAGCGAGCCCACAAGCGCTTCCAGACCTACACAGCTCCCTCCATGGCCCAGCCCTAAGCAGAAGCTGTGATGGGAGGGTGGGCCAGTTCTCCCTGTGTGCTGAGAGCTTGCTTCTGCCTCCTGGCTGGCCCAGCCTAATAAAAGTTGTGTTGCCATCTCACCTACCCTTAAAACAAAACCCACTGAAATTATCTAGTCTGTGGAGCTGCCTGGCTTCCTGTGGATTGCTGGCACAGATCACACACACACAACTTAGAAGTGTGGTTTAATGATGGGCCTAGGCTGCAGTGGTTCAGAGGACACTGCGAAAGGCAGCCATGTGCCGCTGCACACTGTCTGCAATCTGCTCAGCGGACCTGCCCCTACCATAGTAGTCTGTGAAGAGGCCATCAGGGTTTAGCAAGTAGATAGCAATGGAGTGGTCAACAATGTAGTCCTGGTCCTCATCCTTGGGGCCAGCACTGTAGTACACACGGTAGCTGCGGCTAGCCTGGGCCACCTGCTCAACAGAGCCCGTTAGACCCAGCAGTCTTGGGTGGAAGTCTTGCACATATCGGGCCATAGCTGCCACATCATCCCGCTCAGGGTCCACAGTAATGAAGATGGGCTGCACAGGGGGCAGTCCAGGCTTGGCTTCCAGCTGTTGTACCACCTGTACCAGCTTCTCCAGCTCATCTGGGCAGATGTCTGGGCAGTGTGTGAAGCCAAAGTACATCAGCACCCACTGGCCCCGGAAGTCGGCCTTGCAGCGAGTCAGGCCTTGGTGGTCCAATAGGCTGAAGTCGCCCTGACCCACAGCAGCCTGGCGCAGGGCTTCTGTCCGCTGTTGCTGCCTCCGCTGTTCCTTCTCAGCCCTGGCAGCCAGCCAGGCCCCACCCAGCCCAGCCCCAAATAGGGCAGTGATGAGCAGCCTGGTTCGAAGCCTAGGGCCTTGAGGTGGGCCCTGCCACGAGAAGTGCCGCTGGGGCCTCATGTGCAGAGCTTCATTTCCAGGAGTCATAGGGGGTACTGGTGGCCTAAGCTGACAAAGCCAAAGCCAAGCCTTGGCCTTCGGCCCCCGAGCCAGCAACAGCATGGACCTGATCCTCCTGAAAGAAAGCAAAGATGTTAGGCCCCAGAAAGAGGGCACCAAAAGGTGCCTGGGGCCCCATCCCTGGAGACCTGCCTCCTACTCTGGCTTGCCAGCCTCCTGCACCTGCTCGCTGGAGCTCCAAACTTGTCCACCTTTGAAACCTCAAGCTCCAGCTTAAGTGGCACCAAAGTCCACATATGGCCAGTTTCACAACAGTCCCTCCTGTCCCTTCAGCCTAGTAGCCTCGATCTCGTTACCTCATCCTGCCCTGTACCTGCACCTGCAAAGCCCAGCCCAGCATTCACTTCTGTGAGCCTCTTGTCCTGCTTAACAGGGGCACTGCAAGCAAATATATCTGCAATAAATCTACTTCTTGACGGAAGTAGCCCTCTCCAGCCGGTCACCTCAAGGGCTACTTCAACGGTGGCTCTCCGGTCTCCTCCCAGGCTCAGCAGAAAACCTGCACTGCCGGACTTAACCTCAGCTGGCAGACGACGTATGCGCTCTCCTGGAGGTCCCACACGCACCTCCCTGCTACCCCTACAGTCCTTGCCTGGCGAAGGCTGGGCCCCCACACCCAAACGGGTGGCTGCAGGGATAGAGCACGGAGCTTGCCCTCCAGAAAATCCCCAAGGACATGAGACGGTGCCTGGGGCCGCCTCGGTCCTAGTGTCCCCAGGTTCGGCCCCTCGGGAAGGCGGCCGGAAAGCCTTGGAAAAACAGCGCCGGTACAGCCGGGACCACCACTACTCCGAGGCCCGCACCGCGCCCCGGGCATCAACCCCGGAAGCAGCGCGGTCGCGGCTCGCCACCACGGCGCATGCTTCGAGGTCACGTGCGGCCCGGCCCGCCCCTGCACGTACTTGGCTCGGAGGCTGTCGGGCTTCAAGGCTGCGCGGCGGTGGGTGGCAGGATCAGCTCCGCAAAGGGCGAGGGGGCCGTGAAGGGCGCGCGATCAGACAGCACAAGCGCTGCCTGCAGTGCTCGGCGCTGCGAATCGCTCAGCGCAGGGCCGTCCAGATGCACGCGGAGCCAGGGCGTCCCTGCCAGGCGAGGACGGTCAGGACTTCCGGGGCGGGAGGACGCACCCGGAAGGGGCGGGGAAGACGACGTGGCCTGGAGTCCCGGGTGGTACTCACCTCGGCTCAGGCTTTGACCCACGTCCACCAACAGCTCGGCGCCCACGCCCAGGCGGATTGGCTCCCCTGCACGGCTGCGTCCGGCCCCGAGCTCGTGCAGCACGAGCGCTAGTGGCAGCGCTTGGACGCTCTCCACGGTGCCTGCGGGAAGAGAGTGAAAGCGTCTGGCAGCCTCAGGAGGGACCCGGGTTGGGAGCGAGTTGGGGGCCCGGGTCCCTGGCGCTCACCGTCCGCAGGCGCGTGTAACTCCTCTTGCTCCCTGGCGTGGGGCAGCAACTGACGACGCTGCGCCGGGGTCCCGGAGCACAGTGATCGGGCCAGGTTCGAGTCCACGCCCTGTGCTACAAGCATCTGCTCGAAGCGGCGCCGCGCGGAGCCGTCGTCCAGTGCCGTAGCGATCCGGGCGGTGCCCTGGGCCGAGCTACCCGCATGTCCACTGAGCCACAACAGGACACCCCCTGCCAGTCGGTAGGGCGAGTTTTAGGTGCCGTAGGGCCTGGGCGTCCGGTAGGGCGGCTCTGCAGTCCCCAACCTCAACCGCTTCCCTTACCGAGTCTAGTGACCAGGTCCCGCAGGTCCGGTGGCCCCGTGCCATCCAGGCAGAGCAGCGCTTCCTCCACTTCCAGGGTATGGCCCACGTTGCGACCCAGAGGGTTATCCATGGCCGTCAGGGCTGCTGCCACCCGAAGCCCCAGATCCGCCCCCACGCCAACCTGCAGAGCCTTGGCTCAGTATGGACTCTACTTGGCACCCCGTGGGGCCTCCACCCCAATCTTGCATCATCAAATTCCAGCTCCGGAAGTACCCTGGGTGGCCAGACCCTCAGAATGAGGTCGGAGAGGGCTTGGGGTGGGGACCAGAAGTACTATGCCAATCCGCAGCTGTGGGTGTCAGAAGCATCTTGAGTCTGGCGTGGGGTGGAGGGGCAACCTGGAGATTTTCTAAAGGCGTAAGACTAAGCCTCCGTCAGTAAAGGCTGGTGGCGGGTAAAGGAGGGAGGGGTGGACTGCTGAGTGGGCAGAGGCGAGTGAGGGTGTAAGGAGTTGGGGCCCACGGGGGCAGGGGCTTCTTTGGGTTTACACTGGCCCAGCGTGTGCAGGGGCTCACCAGTGCTCTTGCCAATTCCCGAGCTTTCTCCTGGTCTGGGAAGACTGCAGCGCCACCAAACTTAACGTCTATCACCAGGGCAGAGAGCCCTTCCACCACCTTTTTACTGAGGATGGAGGCTGTTGGGGGAGGCAGAGATATCACTCCAGGTGACACTGACTCTGGGGTGAGGAGAGGCTGGCCCCTAGGATGGGGTGGCAATGCCTAGTGCCTTAAGCATCAGGTCACCCTCATGAATCTGTGGTCAGGTATTCTCACTAGGGTCCTCCTCATAAGAGGACCTTGACTGTGAGGTCAGAGATAGGGGTCATAACCCCGATAGGCAGAGAGCTGTCCCTGGAGTTGAGTCAGGTCACCTGTGATGAGTGGCAGGCTATCCACAGTGGCTGTCACATCTCGTACAGCATACAGGATTCCATCTGCAGGAACCAGCTCCTTGCTTTGACCCACAATACAGCAGCCCACTTGCTCCAACAGCACTTGCATCTAGTCAAGACACCCCCCCCCCCCAGTGGCCTCTGATGAAGGATCCTATTGGCCCTGTTCAGTGACAGTGACCTATGGATGACTCTAGATTCTCAGCAGTGGCTCTGCTCTGTGACCTGACAAAGATGATCAGTGTATAGCTGTAAATTAGTAGTCCATCAGTGATTTTTTTTTTTTTTTTGAAACCAAGGCACTGGACCACTGAGCCACATCCCCAGCCTTTTGTATTTTATTTAGCGAAAGGGTCTCAGTGAGTTGCTAGTGCCTCACTCTTACTGAGGCTGGCTTTGAACTAGCCATCCTCCTCTCTCTCCCCAGCCTCATGCGCCACCATGCCCGGCCCCAACAGTGGTTTTGACCAAGTCCGCAGTGATGATCCTGGTCAAAGTTCCCTCCACCCTGACCCATGCCCAATGACTATCAGTGACCTTTGAATACTCAGTATTCCCATTAATGACTCTGATAAATAACCCTTCCATGATTATGGCTAAGATCTCCATCAATCCAGATAAAAAGTCAGTGGCCTGCCTGTACCTGTTGTGGGCTCTGGATGACATTGAACCCAGGAATAGACTCCAGCTTGTCCAGGGTGCCCCCTGTGTGCCCCAGGCCACGTCCACTGATCATTGGCACCTGGCAGGCAAGGATGTTGGCTGAGTTCACCTGCACGGTCCCCCTCACCACTCACTCAAAAGTGTTTCCTCACCTTCCCTAGATAGACTTTAGCTGGAATTAACCCAGCTGAAAATGGAAAATAACTGTCCTGGCCAGGAGGGGGAGTACAGATGTCAGTGAGGGAGAAGGTGGTAACCATTCCTGGAGATAAGTCTGAGCACAGAGAGAAAGTAGTACCTAGCTCGCTCTTTCAGGACCCTCTCCCTACAGGGAAGCAGGGGCTGTTTTCTGTTGCTGTGGCTTAAGGCGGAACCCAGTTCCATACTGAGGGCTGGCAGGGACAAGCCTGGGTTCTGTCTTCAGACCAGAGTTGAGGTTGGGAAGTGAGGGTGGCCCCATTGCTGACTGAGTCAAGGTTTTGGAGAGGAAGTAGTCTCTAACCTTGCAGCCACACGCGGCCAGGGCAGGTGCCAGGATCAGGCTGACCTTGTCTCCCACTCCCCCTGTGGAATGTTTGTCTACAAGCTGCTGGTGCCAGGCCTCTGGCCACTGCAGCTGTTCCCCAGACCTGGCCATTGCCTGGGTCAACGCAGAGGTCTCCTCCAGATCCATGCCTTGCAGCCGGATGGCCATCAGCATGGCCCCTGGATGTGAACACAAGAGGGGATGTCCCCACAGAATCGTATTTTGAGGTCAGTGATGGGATGCTGTGGCATCCCTGGGGAGAGGCGGTCTATGGGGTTGTGGGGGCCAGAGTTTAAGTGGGAATTGGGGTATTTGGCTCTCCCCACATACCAATCTGTGTCCCCTGTGCACTCCCCTCCACCACAGCACTGATGAAGCCCTTGATGTCCTCCTCACTTAAGCGGCCTCCATCTCGCTTCCTGCGGATCAGCACTGGGAGCTGCTTGGCCCCGGGCATGGAGTCAGGAGGTCCCCCCCGTCCTCCCAGCAAACCATCACCTGGTGCGACTGGGGTTGGTGGGGCTGCAGTTCCTGGGGCTGCCATTGCTCTGGGCCTGCGGGGAGGCCAGAACCATATATCGCCCAGGCCAACGCCCTCCCTCCCCTCCCCTCCATCCACGTCCCTGCGACCCCCTGCCCTTGACCCGACTCGGCTCCTGTATGTGTCTCTGGTGTCCACCCTTGGGTTCCACGACTGCGTCTGGCTTCCACTTTTCGCTCCCACAACGTGACCCTGGCCCATACCTATTCCGTACTGCGGCCCTCGCCCGTCCTGTTCCGGAGTCTGGTCGGGTTCCACCCCACGTCACCCTGGGCCACGGGGTCGAGACTGCAGGTGCCGTGCACACCTGGCCACTGGCCACCAGCAGGGGCAGGTCGGCAATCACCCAGAGCGGCCCAAGGACCGCAGGCACAGCTGGTAGGATCTGGCCAGTAGCCTTGCTCGCAGCCTGCGGCCAGTCCGCGAATTGCCTGACAAATGCCGGGCTTCCGGGACCTCGAGGCTCGGGAGTGGGCCTCGCCCGGTTTCTGTCGGGCTCCGCCCAGTTCCCGGCACTGTGCGGCGGGGACACCCCTCTCCAGCTCTCCAACAGACTTCGACGCTCCCGCCCTGACCCCGCCCGTGCACAAAGAGAGAGGCGGACACGTGGCTGACTCCGGAAGCTTTAAGCGCACTGCGGTGGGCCTGTGCCCCCACCCCGCCCGCGGGTCAGTCGTCCACGTTGGTCACCATTGGGGCCAGGTAGTCCGAATGCCGGATCCCGAAGGTCCAGCCGCGAGGCTTCCGGTGCTGCGGGCCAGAAGACGTCGCTGACCTCGCGGAGCCGGGGGCGTACGGCTTCGCGCGAGGAGCCTTGTTCTCTCTGAACCCTGACCCATACCCTCGACTGGGGATCCTCATCCCTTGCCCCTGACCCTTGACCCTGAACTCCAGACCACCTGGTCCACGTTGTAGGCTGCGGGTCCGGGCTTCAGGGTGCTGTCTTGGGGGAACGAAGTCCGTGCCAGCATCGTGAACTGGGGGGCCCGGGTCTTGTAGACCCCGGGGTTCACCACGTGGTAGGCGCAGGGGCCCGGCGTCTGTGGGAGGCAAAGTGAGTGCTGGGTTCCCCGCGCACCTCTGACCCTCTGGACCTCTCGCTGCGCTGGGCCCGCGGCCCTCCTCGCACCTTGCTGAGGTCTTCAAAGCAGCTGCCCACTCTGGTGCGGCCGTAGATGGAATAAGTTGGGGCCGAGACTTTGCCGATGACGCGCGGGCCCAAGAGCGAGGGCACCGTGTAGGCGCCGGGACCTGAAGGAGCCGCCAGGGGTCAGTCACTGCGGTCTGCTCGCGTGCGGGCGGTCCCGGGGCGGGGCCTTTCAGGTCTCACCTGGACTCTGCGGCTCCGCGTGGACCCCCCAGTTTCGGGAAGCAATGGTATGTCGAGGCGCACTGGGGTACGTCGCATTCCCGGCTCGTTCTGGGAAATACCTCCCTGGGGGACAGACCAAGGTGTGGGCCAGAACTGGGTAGGGGTCTGATGGAGCCGGGTTAGGGTCTTGGAATTGGGGAATCGGAACCACAATTTGTCACAGCCTTGTGGGGCTTGGGGTTCTGGACTTTGAGATCCGGAATATACGATGTTAGGGTCTAGAGGGGGTCTCGGGGTTCAGGTGGGGAGGTTCCCAGGTGCGCCTCCCCGGAGGCGTTGGGGAGAGCAGGGTCCCAGGGGTCCTGACCCGGTCCGGGAGTGCGGAAGGGCGCAGAGTGCCGCAGGCGGCCACAGATGGAGTAGGCGGGGGCGCTGTCCGGGCCGCGCACGGTCATGCGGGAGGGCACCAGGTGGCTGGGCCCGGGGCCGCAGGTTGACTGCTGCGTGGGGAAGCGCGCACCGAAGGTGTAGGCGGGGGCGCGGGGCCGCGAGGGGTCGTGCAGGATGTAGCCTGCGGAACGTCCCAGCATCAACCGGGCCGCCCCCCGCCCTCTCCCAGCACGGTCAACCTCCCCTGCACCGACTCTGCCCCCGTGCTCCGGGTGGGACCACCACCGCAGCCCAGACGCAAACCCGCCCGGACGCCCCTCGCCCTCCCCGGCGCCGGCCCCTGCTACCGGTGTTCGGCGGCAGCTTGTATTTGGGCCCGGGTCCTCTATAGAGCGCCGCGATGGGGCCACGGGGCCGGTGTGGCCGCCAAGGGCCCACCCAGCAGTCCGAGCCCATGACGCGAGCGGGGGCGCCTACAGCCGGCAGCACCTGTGGACAGATGGTGGCGGCCGCGGCCCCTCCACCTCGAATTCGCGGGGAACCCGCGACCCGGCCCCGCGGCGGAGCAGCCCTGGGGGCGGGGCCCACCCCGTATCCCGGGCGCCCGGAAAACAAACAGTGGTGGCCCGGCCCCGTGGCGGGTCCTGGGGCCGCGAGCCACCTTCAGGGGCATCTCCGGCCGCCGACCTGCAGACGGGTTTCTGTAGGGGGGGTGCGCGCGCAGGCCCGGCTCAGACCCCGACCTCGGGAAGGGAATTCCCAATTCCTGGGCGGGCGGGGGCGGAAGATTTTAGGGCTTTGGGAAGGTTCTGGGGAGGGGTCCTGGGGAGAGGAACCAGTTCTAGGAGCGAAGGCCTCGAGATGCACTGACCTGCTGTGCTGGCTCCCGGCTTGGGAAGGCAAAGCGAGAGAGCTGGACACCCTAACTCCCACCCCCGCCCAACTGCCAGGCCCCATTGTGTCCCCACCTCGCTTCCTGGCAACCAGACTGCCTACCCCCTCCGCCCCCAGCACCCCTGCTCCACCAGGCCCTGGCAGGACTCCTCAGGCCTCTGCTGGGGTCTGCGGCGCTGGCGGGTGGGGGTGGGGGTCCTTGACTCAGCCCAGAAGCTGGCCTCACCCTTTTCCAAGTTTTAGTAGCCATTCCAGAATGAGGCAAATGTGCAGACCAAAAGCAGGTGTGGGAGCGCGGGGTTGTGGCTCAGTGGTACAGCGCTCGCCTCTCGCCGGTGGAGGCCCTGGGTTCCATCCTCAGGACCACATAGGAATGAGTAAATAAAATAAAGATGTCAACTACAACTAAAAATGTACTAAGAAAAAAGCAAGTGTGTGAATAAAGAAAATTCACATCGGAAGCTCAGTTTATGTGTAGAGAACTTTGCCCCTATTTAAGTCTGTGGAATAATCATGTATTGGACCTGAAAATAATCGTACAAATTGAAAGAAAGTACAATAGGACACATGACTTGATCGCAATCCAATCCAATTCTCTCTCAGCAAACAATCAAATGTAAAAAAATATATAAAAAAGGTGGGGGGACACAAGTGTAAGCAATTGAAATTAATAGGTCCCCATTTTAAAACCTCTGGATCAAAAAGATACTAGGTCAGAAGTAACAAAGTATATGCCTGTAATCCCAGCGACTCAGGAGGCTGAGCCCGGGGCCGGCAAGTTCCAGGCCAGCCTCGCCAATCAGGTGAGACTCTATTGTAAAATTTTAAAGAAGGGCTGGGGATGTAGCTCAGTGTTAAAGCACCCCTGGGTTAAATTAACAAACTATATAAATAACCCCGACTTTCTTCATACCCTATTCCTCTTGGATACAGCTAAAGCTGCATTTACCTTTATTTTATTTATTTATTTTTATGTGGTGATCCTTATGGCTGAGGATCAAACCCAGAGCTTCATATGTGCTAGGGAAGTGCTCTACCACTGAGCCACAACCCTAGCCCATAGCCAAAGCTGTATTTAGAGGAAAAATTATAGCTTTCAGATAACCTCATCATGAATGAAAAATTTAAAGAAATTTTGAACTTATTTTACAAACAAAAAAGATGAGTTAACTAAAGGAGTGAAACAGGAATGAACACAATATATAGTAGAAAGGATCAATACACAGAATAGATATTTGTGAAAAGAAGACAGGTGAGTCGATAGACACGACGGTGGGCCTGGGACTAGCTCTTGATGGGGCCCACCCAGGACAGGGTAAAGCCATGGGTGCCTCCATATATTTTGGAAGGAGGTTTCTTTAGTTGTGCGTCTGGATTAAGGTAAATTCTGTCTGGCCACTGATCCCAGTGCCCCAGTTGACATCAGGTTGACTTGTAGAGGAGGACCAACTAGGGTCAAAAACTTCACTACTGGACATGAAGGAGGGCTTGAGCCAGTTGTAGGAGAGAGCATAATGTGGTCCTTCGTTTTCAGGGCAAATATCAGACAGTGATGAGCTTGGAGATGGTACTGTTTCCTTTGTGGTTTTCTGCTAAGAGACAACTCTCTCTCTCTCTCTCTCTCTCTCTCTCTCTCTCTCTCTCTCTCTCTCCCTCTCTGTTTTCTGCTTGAGCCTCACTTTCCTTCCACTTACAATAAAGTTTTCTTGCATGACTTCTGGTGTCTGACTAAAGTTTTTTTCATCTGACACAAGAACTCAGGTTTGGAGCTTCAGCTGCTCACGTTCCTGTGACAAAAGGGAGAAAGTAAAAGCATACAAAATTAAGAAGAAAACAAGATTCCAACATAGAAAAGAGTGAAATAATTTGATTTTTCATAGAGCAACTCTGTGACAATGAGTTTAAAAACCTAGAAGAAATGGTGATTTTTCAAAAATAAAAATTACATAATGAACCTAGGAAGTGAGCAATTTAACAGACAATGTTCTCTATGTATCAATTAGAAATCACACGTGGCAATGAGTAACCACCTCCCTGTAAATAAAAAAGAAAAATTCCCAATCGAGGGGTCAAATTCCTGTGAGCGTTTCCCCCATTAAGGTGAGAGAAGTCCAGGAGTCAATAGCGAGGCCCCGTGAAGTCTGTAGGGGCAAGGTTCTGTGTCTCCATTCTCAGTCCTCAGGTTGGGAGGTGTATGCTCTACCTCCAGCCTAGAAGAGGACCAGAGAAGGACAAAGGTGCAGGTCTAGCTGAGGGTGGCCCCCTCTGGGGGACTTTGCAGGAAACTGTTAATTTTATACTTCTTTGCCTAGAACTATGTCATAGACTTCATATGCTGTAAACTGGGAAATATTGTTTAACTACGATCATTGCTTACTCAGCAAAATTGGGGGCCAGAAAGGGGGATTAAAATTTTGCTATTAAAAAATCTCCCAGTGGGGGACTGGGGATGTGGCTCAAGCGGTAACGCGCTCACCTGGCATGGGTGCACTGGGTTTGATCCTCAGCACCACATAAAATAAAATAAAGATGTCGTGTCCACTGAAAACTGAAAAATAAATATTAAAAAATTCTCTCTCTCTCTCGCTCTCAAAAAAAAAAAAATCTCCTGGGGGCTGGAGGTGTATCTCAGTGGTAGAGTGTGTACTTAGGGTGCCCAAGGGTCTGGGTTCAATCCCTAGCACTAAAACCAAAGCAAAGTCAACAAAACCTCACCAGGCCCAAAGAGCTCTGCATGTGATTCCTGACCTGCTCTTAGGACAGATAACTTCCCACTAGAAATGAAGCTGTGGAAATGGTGAGGCCTCAGGGTGCTGGGTGCTGGGCCTGCGGAGGACCCCTCCCCAGTAGGCCCAGGGTCTTCTCTCTGACTCTACCTTGGTAGTGAGTGCCCTTTCTAGTAAATCAGTGAACTTGAATAAAGTGTTTCCTGTGTTCCATGAGCCATTCTAGCAAATGACTGAATCCAAGGAGAGTCTTCCATGGAGACCCCAATTCAGAGATGGTCCACCAGGAGTCCTGAAGGTCTGGGTTTGTGCCCTGCCTTTGAAGTGGGGCCTCTTGTGGGACAGAGCCCTTAGCTTGTGGTGTCTACACTGAGTCCAGGCAGGTGGTGCCAGAACTGGATCGTTGCATCCCCAGCTGGTGCGTGCGGAATTAGAAAACACTAATGTTCTGTGTCAAAAGTGTTCCAAAAAAAACCCACAAGCCAGATGTTTTCTCTGATCTGTGGATGCTAATTCAGAGTGGGGGTGGGGCTAGGGAAGAATAGAGGTACTTTAGATTAGGGGGAGAAAGGATAGTAGAATGAATCAGACATTATTACCCTGTGTGCATATATGACTCTTCAACTGGTGTGATTCTACATCGTGTATAACCAGAAGAATGAGAAATTATACTCCCTTATATATGATGTATCAAAGGGCATTCTACTGTCATTATAACTAATTAAAATGAATAAAATTTAAAAAAGAAAGTGTTGAGTGAGTAGACAAATGAGAGTCCTTTCGGGGCGGTGGTAGAGTCAGCTTGGGCAACTTGAATCAGGTGTCAACTGCTTCTCTGCAAACCAAAGCTAACATCCTCCTGCATGGCAACACTATCAACCTGAGGAACCTACTATTACCATGTGATCTAACACTGCCTTGAAGGTTCTAGCACATGCAATAAGAAGAGAAAAGTAGGGGCTGAGGGTACAGCCCAGCATGCACATAGCCCTGGGTTTGATCCCCAGCACCTTCACTGGTACAGACGCCTGGCCGCTCTACAGCAGCAGTCCCAGCGGTCCCTCAGGTTATCATGGAGCTGGAGAGCTCCCACAGCCTAATGACACAGCAGCTGTCACCTTACTGTGTTGGTGTGCCACGGTGGGGCCCGCTGCTGGTCCTGCAGCACTCACGGTTCTGCACAGTGCACGGTGCTCGGGGGTGATAACATCGACCGTTGCTGGCTCACATCCTTATCACCGTATGCTTTTTATCAGCGTTTTGGTTTGTGTGCCCACCATAAAAAATGCCGTGAAACCCTGCCGCGCTGCACTCATGAATTTCTTGGTCACAGCAGCCTGGATGCAGGTTTTCTCTTGTGCTTGATGGACCTGACACTGTTTGTTCATCAGGGCTTTGGTTGTTCAATGGGCTGCATATGCATACACAGGTGTGTGAGTGTGCACAGGTGTGAGTGTGCACAGGTGTGCAGCAGGCCATGCCAGCCGGGCTCCTGTGAGTGCCAGACACTGGCTCAGGGATAAAGTCACCTAATGAGGGCTGGGGCTGTAACTCAGTGGCAGAAAGCTTGCCTAGCTTGTGAGGCACTGGGTTTGATCCTTAGCACTACATAAAAATAAACAGATATAATAAAGGCATTTCATCCACCCACAACTACAAAGAAAACGAAGTTGTCTAATGACACATTTCTCAGAATGCCACCTCATCATTAATTGATGCAAGATTGATTGTAAAATAAGAGAGAACACTACTGTTATTTAAAAATTTAATACACACTAGTAAATAAAGACGATAATTAACAAGGGAATTTGGTGTTTTCTTTTTGCCATCCTAAAATTTCTGTTTCATTACAGTCTACTATTTTCTTCTCCTTTTCTTTAAAAATAACAAATATGAAAAATTGTGCTCTATATATGTAATAAGAATCGTAATGCATTCTGCTGTCATATATTAAATAAATAAATAAATATGATTGAAAGGCCAGGCATGGTGATGTATACCTGTAATTCTGGCTTTTTTTTTCTTTTTTCCCCAGTACCAGGGCCTGAAGCCAGGGGTGCTTTACCACCGAGCCTCATCCTCAGGCCCTCTAATTTTTTATTTTGAGACAAGTTCTAAGTTACTTAGGATTTCACTAAATTGCTGGAGCTGGCTTTGAACTTGTGATTCTCTTGCCTCAGCCTCCTGAGCTGCTTGATCCTAGCAATTGAGGAAGCTAAGGCAGGAGATTCACAAATCCCAGACCAACCTGGGCAATTTAGATCTTGTCCCAGAATAAGAAAGAAAAAGTGCTGGGGTGTAGCTGCATGGTGAAGCACTGCTGCACTCAATACTCAAACAAAAACAAAAAACCCTCCGATAAGACCATGTCCTTGGTGCCAAAATCAAAAACCCATTTGATTATAGATTTCAAACATATTTTAAATTTGAATTTATACCTGATTAAAAAGGTTTATTTTCAAAATCAGAGCCCCAGTATTCTCTCAGGAAGCCCGTTTCCCCCTGCTGACCGTGCTGCTGGGACCAAGCAGCAGGGAAATCAGGGAGTGCTTCTCCTCAAGAATTCAAATCTCAGATTTCAGAGTTCATTGTTTCATTGGTTTCTGGTTTTTTGCAGTCCTATGGTTAAAAAATGAATAAATAAGTGAAGGCAGCCCGCCCACAGCACAGGACACCCAGTCTTCTCCGTGGGCTCTTCTGCTCCAGAACAAGCAGTCATCTGTGATCATCTTATTTTGACACGGTCTGTTTAGTCCATATTCTTTTTCTTGGTCCTGGAATTGAATCCAGGGGTGCTCTACCACTGAGCCACATCAGAACTGAGACCTGCGTTTTGAGACCCCAGGCTGGTGGGACCCTGGGAGTGCTCACTGGTCTTAACACACACATCAAAGATCACGGACGGGTTATGCACAGGCAAAACGGGACGACACAGATTGCTGTAGAGTTGGTAAAATTCCTTTTAAATTTGTGATCCAGCATGACACCAAACCCAGATTCCTGCCTTCTTTTTTAACACTGGAAGGAAGGGGAAAGATGTGGCATAATCCCTAGAAGCTTCTTTGCAGCTCAACATTCTCCACACCTGCAGGGCACCTCGGGGCTCTCCAGGCCCTTAAGCTTCACACCTGCCCCAGGTGTGGTAAGACAGAGAGGCCGGGACTGGCAGCAGAAGAGCCTTGTGGAGAGGGCACTTGCCCTGTGGAGAGTGTCCCCAGTGCTTTCCTGGGTCTGTCCTCCCAGCTGTCACGGACTCCTCTCTGTGCCTGAGGCCTTCTCTGGTCTTGCCGTTACCTTGGAAACCCAAGAGACTTCCCCATTTTCTCTCAGACAACTTCTGACCGGCCCCTCCCCTCCCTCCCTTCCTCCGCTGGTCAGCCTACTGTGCCCAGCTCCTGGCTCTTTCCTGGCTCCGCTTTAAGCCCCACAGGCAGTGCCACTTTCTGCATCTGTTTTCCTGAAGAGTGCTCTTTACCTACTTCAGTAGTTCACCTTGTCGTCACTAGTTAACAGTTCTTTACATTAGTCCCCGGCCATTCACATCTGAAGTTTTGATCTTCCGGTCAGAACCATCTCTGAGTTATGAACAGAGATGTCCTAGAGATCCACTTGCTGCCAGACGTGATGGCACCCACCCCTAATGCAGTGACTCTGAGGGCTGATGCAGCAGGACTGCTAGTTCAAGGTCAGCCTCAGCAAATCAGTGAGACCCCGTCTCAAGATACAAAATACAAAGGACTGTGATGTGATGTAGCTCAGTGGTAGAATTCCCTGGGTTTGATCTCCAGTGCTGAGAGAGAGGGAGAGAGGGCTAGATGGAGGGAGGGAGAGAGGGAGAGAGAAGCAGCCTTGACTGGGGTGGTCGCTAGGTCTGTGAGAGGTCGGTGCAGAAAACAGAAACCACTCCAAGGGTTTAAAGCAGATGTGGGTGTAGCACAGGGTCCATTACGAAACTGCTGGGTGCTCATGGACTGCTGTGAAGAAGTGACCTGGCAGCTGTGACTGGCAGGAGCCTGAGATCAAAGCTGCCACCTGCTGCCCTCATCTCCACACCCTGGTGTGCAGCAGGCAGCACAGCAGGAGAGTCAGTGTCATCTCTGTCTTCCTGGCTCACCCACAGAACCACCACCTCCCCAGACCGGGCTGCAAGGGAATCTGCATAAACAGAGTGAAAGACAAACAGAGTGGAAGCTAAATGCCAGGACCCCATCCAGGACGGGTGGGAAATCAAGAGTCCTGCCTCCAGCAGATCCGTCTTCCAGCAAATCTGGCTGGAGATCCACCCACGAGAAGATTAAAGGGGCTCACATTCCAGGAGGCGTCTCCACTGGACATGCACACAGGGCCGGAGAGAGCAGAGAGCCCCAGCAAGGGTCAGGCTCCCCGCGTCCAGCCCACCTCCACCTCCTCCTCTTGTAAGTGGGGTTCAGCCCCAGGTTGGCTGTTCCTGTGGCTGCTTTCCTGTTACAATGGCAGGGCCCTCGTGCCACAGAGACCAGGGGACCCAGAGGCAAATAGATACCATCTGACTCTTACAGAACGGGGCTGCCCCTGACTCAGAGCCCGTGTGGATGAAGAAGAAAAGAAGCAAGACTCCTGCATGCCAAGGAGTCCCGGTTAGGGAACTGGCCGTAACCAGCGCTCTGATAAGTCGGTAATAAAAAGGTCTCCAGCTCTGCCCTCAGCTCTGGCCCCTTTCTCAGCCACCTTTCCTGGGTCTTCAGGTTGTGAGATGTTTGATGACTGCAGCTTCTCAGGCTTCTACATGGTCATGGGTGACTATGGGCATCAGATCAATGTGGGCATCAGATCAATACGGGCATCAGATTTCCCATTTTAGGTCAGGAGCCATTTTATCTAGAGGCTCCGAAGTTTGGATTCTGAAGCAAAGCTGCTTGGCTTCCCAGAAGAACTTGTGCCTGGGGCGGGGGCTGTAACTCAGAGGTAGAGCGCTGGCCTCGCTTGCGTGAGGCACTGGGTTCGATCCTCAGCACCACATAAAAATGAAATAAAGATATTGTGTCCACTTAAAACTAAAAAATAGATATTTTTTAAAAAAGAACATGTGCCTGCTAAACGATCAACCCTACCCCAGCTTATGACGAAACTCCTAAGCAGCTTATGAAATTCCTCTTACAGACGAAGCTGCTCAGGGAGCCGATGCTATGCTGCTCTCCCTGCAGGGAGAGCCTGGTCGGTTTGTTGTGCTACTGACAATAAATCTCTTGTAGGAGATGCTGGTGTGTGGCATGGTCTGTGGACTTTGCGTGGACTCTGCGAGTGTCCTTCCATTTGACATCTGCAGTGAGGTCTTATCGGCTGCATGAAGACTTCCTCTTCCACCCAGGTTGCTATGAAATTCCAGCACAAGTATCTCGCAAGGTTGTAACAAATGCCATTTGGAAGAATCCTTGCTGAGATCCCTGTCTAGATTCCTGGTGTGGATCCCCCCCCAGACTTAGGGTTTTATTGGTGAAGAACGATAGTGGGAATGGGGAGGGGATTTTTGCCTATGTGAGGTCAGAAGGGCCTCCATGCAGATTTTTCAGGGAGGGAGAGCTGAGGTACTGTGAAAGAGCTGCCTTTGAATTCTGATTGTCGGTGAATGAGAAAATCATGAAATTACAAAAAAGGAGGGAGAAAAATAGATAAAAAATTAAAAAGAAAGGACAAAAAGCAAAGAAAACTTCTTCTGAATCCCCGAAGAGATAAACTCTCAAACCCCATTCACACAATGTATGACGAAACTGAGAATTAGTATACTCATCCTATAAATCTTAAAGATGGGAGAATTTGTGCCCAGGAAATAGAAATGATGTAGCAATCAGTGTTATGCTCGAATTTGGGACCCCCAAAGACCACCAGAGACCCAAGATTGATGTAAGCAGCAAAGAGGTGTTTATTGCGAACTAGCTGGGTCCTCCGCGCGCACACACAGCAACTGGTGATGCCGAGAGGCCCCGAGCCCAGGGTTTGCAGCAGTTTTATACATTCTTTGGAGAAGGCAGGACTTCACATACATCATAGCATCTCTTAGCAAATCACCACACACCGTGGGAAAGTCATAAAACAACTCTGAAACATGATCAGCACATTCACTGGAGGGAACAAGTTGAGTAGGGGTGATTGGTTAGTACAAGAGGGGGACTCACTTGAACTGATTGGTTTAAGCCTCGAGGGGAGTATGTGCTGAACTACGTGGTTTCCCAACATGTTATCAACCACCATAAACTGCTGGAGGGTCATCTGGCATCCCAGGTATTTCCATGTCTCATGCTGATTGGTGGCTGCTAGGGGGTGGCTATGGGTCCCCACCTAGCCTGACTGAGTCAGGGACACCTGGCGCAGCAGATCTCTCCTGTTACTTGTAGATAAACAACTCAGCAGGGTGGGAATGTGCCTGGGAGTGCTCTGTGGTCTTTCCAAGGACAAAGGTGATGTCCCTTCCTTGGACAGGCTTTGCTCTGAGGTAGAGGCTAGTTTTTCATCAGAAAGTTTATTAAGGCCACAGTTCACAGTCTTCAAAGATGTACAGTAGATAAAAGGATCTACAAGATGAAATTCAGATGTCATAAAACAGATAAGAAATCTCAGGAAAATCAAATACAGATAATAGAACAGTGAACGAATTTGAGTTCAAAAATATGAAAACTATCATCTTTAAAATAGCTCCAGTGGGGGCAGACCCGAAGCCTTCCTTCCCCCACGATGAAGCACTTGTATTTCCTGCCCGTATCTTCCGCCTCTCTGCCAAAATGCAGTTGATGGTGACTGACTCCCTTGCCCTGATAAATTGTCCCTGTTGTCATTTGGTGGATCTCTGTTTATTTCCACATTGGTTTATCACTTTACAGTATTTTCCCTCGGAACATCGTCTCTCCAAGGCAGTGACCAGGCTTGTGTTTTCTCTGCTTCTTTCTCAACTCGACAGACTTGTCTTTCAACTTAACACCAAGGAACCCATTTTCTGTTCTTGTAAAGTTCTGTTTATTAACCTTTCATTTAACATCAAAATTGTGTGTATGCTCTGGTAGCTAAATCTTTAACTCATTCTTGAATTTTTTTTTCAAAATCACTGTTTATCTCCATAGTTTTTAAAAGTAGTATTTTAAAGATGATAGTTTTCATGGTGGCTGGGTTGTGGCTCAGCGGTAAAGTGCTGGCCTCTCACGTGTGAGGCACTGGGTTTGATCCTCAGCACCACATAAAAATAAATAAATTAAATAAAGGTATTATATCCATATACAACTAAAAAATATTTTTTAAAAAGTAAATAAACAAGGGCCTGGGGATGTGGCTCAAGCGGTAGCGTGCTCGCCTGGCATGCGGGCGGCCCAGGTTCGATCCTCAGCACCACATACAAAGATGTTGTGTCTGCCGAAAACTGAAAAAAAAAATATTAAAAAATTCTCTCTCTCTTTAAAAAAAAGTAAATAAGCAAAATAAAGACACTGCATCTATGTACAACTAAAAAAAATATTTTTTAAAAAATGACAGTTTTTCGGGGCTGGGATTGTGGCTCAGCGGTAGAGCGCTCACCTAGCACGGGCGGGACCCAGGTTCGATCCTCAGCACCACATAAAAATAAAGACATGGTGTTGTGTCCATCTACACCTAAAAAACAAAAACTTTAAAAAATGGCAGTGTTCATATTTTTGACCTGGTGCAATTTCTTATGTCATCAGGGCCATCTTATCTCCACTCACAGGCTTCTTGGGAATGGTGAGCCATTACTCACAGGAATTGTATTCCAACCCCATGATCGGGATGAGGCCAGGGTCAGGGGCCATCTGCCAAGCTTGGGAGGGACTGGGCTTAGGCTGGCCTGGCCGGGCTCACAACAGGCTCTACACGTCTCAGCTGGGAAGAAGGGGAAGGAGCCGCAGCCGGTGAGGATTAGGAAGACCAGGGAGCAGCGGAGCTGAGTTTCACAGGTGCCTGTTTAGCTATTTCATATCATTGCTGACGGGACTCCGGACGGAGTTTGTGTTCCACAGAGTTGAAGAATGAACCCTGGGTCACCACGAAGTTGAGCCAGTGAGCAGGGATTTTATTAAAAAGAAGGCGAAAGAAAGATGCAGAATTCCTGGCGCAGGGAGCCTGGGTGAGGCAAGGGTGCCGTCAGTCCTACAGCACCCCTCCCTTCAGAGGCACCTAAAAAAACGTCGATAAGGTCCCCTGGACTGGCTTCTGACGTTTCAGTTGCTCCACCACCTGATTATGGATGATGCAGTCGCCCTGGGCAAGATGGAGATTGACACCCTTCCTGAGAACCAGGAACTGTCTTATAACATGTGAGGCCTGTTGGAATGGCGATCCTTGGGCTGGCCCTCTGGTCCACCGGCCCTGTCCTTTCCTGCTTTCCACTGCCTGGCCTTTTCTACCTCAGTGTGACTGAGAAATTGAATCGGGTGACTTCATGAGGCTGATGAAGTGAAACGGCTGCTGAAGAAGTCCACACAGACAGGTGAAGGGCTGATGGAAATGGTGAGGCTGCCAGGCCCAGCGTGCACATCTGATCCCAGCAAGCGACTCAGGAGGCCGAGACCAGAGGAAGCCAAGTTGGAGGTCAACCTGGGCCAGTTAGTGAGACCCTGTCTCAAAATTAAAAATAAAATAAAAAGGTCTGGGAATGTAGCTCGTGGTAAAGCACTCCTGGGCACAATCCTCAGTAGCCTTCTCCCCTCCAAGAGCATAGAAGATGAAATAAATGCCACCCACCTACACAGATCCCCGAAACATCCCAACTACTACTTGAAACTGTCTCAGGTGTCACATTAAAGTCATGATACGGACTCTGAACCTCTGGTACCTAAGCCACAGGAGAGAACAGTCAAGGTTGGAACCTGAACTGCTGACCTGGAAGACCAAATGCAAAGAACCTCTCACAACACAGGAAAAAGCCGGAGGAGCGTAAATCACCAGGAAAGCAGAACGGGGAGGGAAGGCTGCCCCCGGTGTTCCGGAGAGCAGGGGGTGAACGGTGGGGCAGACTGAAATCCCTGCTCCGCACACCTTACCTGTCAGAGGGCTCACCGCCTCCGGGAGGCCTGAGAGGACAGAGACAAGAAGTCCCAGGTCTGTGAAGAAACCCCAGGGCCCACAGGAGGAAAAGCAGGCTGGCTTCAGACCTGTGCTGAGTCGCGGAAGCTGGAAAGCAGGGAACTCGGGGAAGACGCAGCCCAGGAGCCTGTGCAAGTGGAAGCCTGAAGCTGGGCCCCCAGGAGAGCACCCAGCACCCAGCCAGAGCGCGGTACCCAGGACAGACTGAGAGCCAACAGCCAATAAAACCGCAGGCTTCGTGGTGGGGAAGAGCAGGCTTTGGAGGGCTGAGCTGTCGTGGAAGCCCAACTCCTTCCAAACTCCTCCTGGTGCTGAGGAGAAAGGGAGGGGAGTGAAGTGTTTCGGAGGAGGGTTTCAAATCAAAAAGCAAGAAAATGCCAAGTCCTCCTGAAAGTCGGGACTCGGGGTAAGAAGAGGCGTAAGTTAGAAGCAGTGAGTTCTCAGGAACAGAGGAACCAGTCCTTACAGGAAACGTGAAGGCCACAGGAGCTGAGGTGGGCCTGGGGCAGGAGCACAAAGAGTCTCTGCACTACCCCGTCTTTCTGAGGCTGGGTGTGGCTCAGGCTAGAGAGGTGCCCAGCACTCACAGGGCCCTGAGTCCCAGCCCCAGCAAGGAGAGGGACGTAGACTTCCGTGGGATGTGTTTTTCAGTCTTTGAAATCTATGTAAGGAAAACATTTTTTTCCCTATGTGATACATTTTTCTACTGATATATTTAAAGGGTTGTATGTTAATCATGCAAACTCTGCAAAAGAGGTGACTCCCCCAATTTCTCATTTTCTTTTCTTTATTTTTTCCAGTACTGGGGATTGAACCCAGGTATACTCTACCACTGAGCTCTATCCCAGTCTTTTTCTTTTCTTTCTTTCTTTCTTTTTTTTTTTTTTTTTTTTTTTTTTTGAGACAGGGTCTTACTTAGTTGCTGAAGCTGGCCTTGAACTTTGTATATTCCTGCCTCAGTCATTGGGATTACCTGCATGCACCACTGGGCTTGGCTCATTTCTTATTTTCAATGATTTAGCTATAGCTTTTGAAATTCAAAATCATTTATTTTTTGTCTTCTATTTATTTTCTGCTTTTAATTATTATCCTTTCTTTTTCCTAAACTCTAGCTAAAAAACAAAAGAAAAGAAAACCTTTGCTAGTGTGTCAGACATCCTTCTGCCCATATGGGATCCTCCCAGCCTCAGGGACCCCGTGTGGCCTCTGCCTCACCCCTGCTCAGGTTTCCAGGGGAGAACTCGGATTGGATGGTTCCTTCGCTCTCCTTTTCCTGGGTGGACTGGGTTGAGAAACCACCAGTGTTAGGAGACCCATCCTGTGGCACTGGCCCTCTTCCTCCTCACTCTTTCTCCCCCAGGCATTTCTAGGAGTCCGAATACCGCCATGCACAGGTGTCTCTGCCTGCTTCACATTTTTAGGAATCCAGGCTTCATCAAACTATTTACCAGTCATTAACTATCAGAGCGTTAAAAGCCATATGAATGGTTTTTCTCTAAATGTGGTTTTAGTTATAGGTGGTAGTTTTTGATACTGATCATTTTTATTGTCATTGATTAGTTAAAGACATTTTTTGTAGTTGTACATAGACAATCAGCCTGTATTTTATTTGTTTATTTTTATGTGATGCGAAGGATGGAACTCAGTGCTCCAGGCTAGTAAGGGCTCTGCCACTGAGCCACAACCCCAGGCCCTTGTCCTGAATTTAACAAGAGCTGAGCTATTGACAGTGGAAGTGCTGTGAACGTCTGTGCTCAGGTTTTTGTGTGGACGCAGGTTTCCACGTCTCTCTGGTCAGTGCCCAGGGGAATTGCGGCCGCAGGTGTGGAGGTGCGTTTGCACTTGGAAAGAGAGCCCGGCGCTTTTCACTCTCCAGCTCCACGCTGCAGATTCAGCCCCTGGAGGGTAAAGAGAGTCAATTCATTTTTGGTATAGAGCAGAAAATGCCAGCCAGTGAGGGAAGGCACAGTGGGTGTCGCAGAGTAACTTCAGGCCTGCCTGGAGTTTGTGTTTCACAGAGAATAAGTTTAATGACGTTTTATAACAGCCACTGAAACGTCTGCCCCCGTGGAGACACGCGAACCCTCCTGCGGGGCTCCACGCTGAGTACCGCCGCCAGGGGGCGCGCTGGCCGCGGCGGCGCCTCGTGGTGGCTCCCGGCGAAGTGGCCCGGTGCTTAGCGCCGGGACGCTTTATGTCACCTTGGCCCAAGAAGAGATTTGGGATTTTTTTTTTGTGGTTTATTTTGTTTTTATTCTCCACATATTTTGAAGCAAAAATGCATGGGACATGTGGTATTTTTTACCAGCCAGTATCCTTGGAGACATCCTCCTCCTCTAAGTAAAACACAATCCATTTTCTCAATGGTCACTTCTCAGCTGACCTTTTCATTTTTTAGATTTTGACGGTGATGTCAACAGTCAAGTGACTCCTACTGGAAGTCCCAGCCCAGGGGCTTGTGCACACTTCCCTCGGCTCCCGGTGCCTAGCTGAGAAGAAGCCCCTCGGGCTGAGCCCACTGCGATGGACCCCAGGCCTGGGCAGCGGCCGGGACCCTCCGCACCTGAGCTTTCTCTACCGCGCTCGGGAGGGCGCATCCCGAGCCTGGGAACGCTCAGCGTTTCTCTTTGGTGGGCGGAACTCGGGCCCCTCTTGGAGGGAACTGCAGTCGTTCAACCCAGCGATTGGTCTGGTCACCTGACTGCGGAGACGGTACGGGGGCCTTCAGAATATCCACGTCCAGCCAGAGAATAAGGACAGTTTAGGGATGGTACGATCATATTCATCATTTTAACCTTCTCCAGGGCACAGGGGGTGGCATAAAATCATTCACTGTGCCATTCATTTCTCGCCACTCCATCCCCCAAACCTCTGATCATCTCTAACATCAACTCTGCACCCACAGGTAATGCCTCCCCTGTCCCCTCCCTTCAGCCCAGGTGATCTCCTCCCCCCACTATGGGCTCACCTGTCCCAGGAGCATGGGTTCTCTTGTGCCTGGGGTTTCTCACTCAGCAGGGCGCTCTGGAGGTCCCAGGGAGTCAGGCAGGCATCAGACCCCTTTCTTTGGGGGAGGCCTCTTGTGTGTGTACCAGTTTGTCACAGTGCTGTGGATATGTGTTCCAGGTGCTGTTCAGGTCTCTGCTTTTGCTTCTCTCACACAGACACCTACAGACAAACTGCAGGGTCGGGTCTGCATGCATTTTGTGTCTGGCTTTTTCAGGAACCACCCAACTGTTTTCTACAGCAGCTGAACCATTTTGCATTCCCACCAGCAATGTACCAGAGTTCTATTTCTTGACAAAACTTTTATTTTCCATCTTCTTAACATCCACTCCCAAGTGGATGTGAAGTTGTTCTTCATTATGTTCTTTTTTTTTTTTTTTTTTTTTTTTAGTATTGGGGATTGAACTCAGGGGCACTTGACCACTAAACCACATCCTCAGCCCTATTTTGTATTTTATTTAGAGGCAGGGTCTCACTGAGTTGCTTAGTGCCTCGCTTTTTGCTGGATTTGAACAAGGTCCCCCTGTCTCAGCCTCCTGAGCCACTGGGATTCAGGCGGGTGCCATGGCTCCCAGCTTTGATTTTGATCTGCATTTCACTAATGACTAATGATGCTGAGCCCCTTCCTTTGCAAGCTGGACATCTGCAGGTCTTCTCTGAAGAAATGTCTACTCAAGTCCTTTACCCATTTAGAATTTTTTTTCTTCATTTGTAAGAGGTCTTTGTGTAGTCTGGATATTAGACCCTTACCAGAGACATGGCTTGAAGAAATCTCCCATTCTATAGGTCATATCTTCATGATTTCTTTTGATGCACAAGAGTCTTAAATTTTATTGAGGCATAAGTGAATTTTTTTTTTTTACTTTATTCATGTCACATCTAAAACAAATTGCCAAATTCCAGCTCATGATGACTGAACCTCTGTTTTAAGAGTTTTAAAGTCCAGGTCTGATGTGTGGGTTGCTTGTTGTGTCTTACGACTAAACACTCAGAGTCACTCCAGGTAAACTGGGCTACACGAAATAATCACACAGAGACAGAGAAATACCTTTTCCCTTGGGTTTCATGAGGCTCCTCTCACCTTAGGGGTCCATGGAAAGAGAGAGAGGAACACATGCTGAACCTTTTTATGGGGGAGAATCCATTCAAATGAGGCAAGGGGTCAGGTTTCAGGGGGTGGAGTCTAGCTTCTGATGTCTGCTGTCAGCCGACTGACTGACATCTAGGAAGGCCACGCCCATCTCGTGAGCTGTGTGGGGGTCAGAGGCAGAGCCAGCAAAAAATCCAGGGCCAAGCCCGCCAAAACAGAGGGGCAACGTGGGTTCAATTCACTCTGTGGGCTCAAAGGCGGTAGTTCTCACACACACAGCCCAAGGCTACATCGCCACATCTCCATATTCTCATCGCTCCAGGCTAAGGGGTGCTTGGTTCCTACCTGGCAGCTCCAGACAGTTGCTGATCCATTTTGAGTTAAATTTTGTGTGTAGTGTGAGGTAGGGGTCCAGCCTCATTCTTTAGACCTGTGGATATCCAGTTGTCCCATCTACTGAACAGGCTATTCTTTTACTATTGGACAGCCTTTGCACCCTTGTCAAAAGTCAATTGGCCATGGTTTCATGAGTTTATTTCCATTTATTTCTTTTTTTTTTTAACTCAAAGGCAAAAAATTATTCTCTGATATATAAAACAAACAAAAAATCTTTAATATATAGTGACATGGTTTTGTTGCTTTTCTTTTAAGAAACAAATTGCAGAAGTATAGACCCGGGTAGAAAAATACACTCTCACAGCTCCTCCAAGCAGCCGGCGATCCCTGCAGTTACCAACAACAGGCACAAAGCTTACACACTGAGTAAGCCTTGTTCTCTTTAAAACATGGATTCACATTTGCATAACAATTTAATGCATGGTTAGAAATACAACTTCCCTTCTTGGTAGTGGGCCCAGTTATTCCACGGACACTAATACCAGCAGAGACCCAGTGAAAACCTCATCTTGGTGATCCTCCTGGGCATTCCCGTGGCTCCACGGCTTGTCTCACTGGCCAGCACCTCCCCTGTGGCAGCTCCATGCGTCCTGGGGGCTGGATCCCCGCCCAGTGGTGTCTCACTCTGTCCTAGACTCTGGAGATGTGCCTGGCCCCTTGTACAAAATGAGAAACTCAGACACACGGAGGAAGCTACTCGGAAAAGGCTACTCTGCCCAAGAAATAGTTTCAAAGGGAAAATAAGTTTCTTTTCACTTAATTAATGCAGCTGGGCTGCTCCAAATCCCTCTGACCTTAACAGATCAAGACGGTTCTGCTGATGGCCAGCAGGTGGTGCTGGATCATGCAGAAAGCAGCAGTGGAATTCATGCTTAGAAAACCTGGAAAATACTCTTTGTTTGCAGGAAACTCATTTGGCCAAAGTTTGTTCTCAAAGCATAAATGTAATGTTTTCTCCCTGACATCGGACTTAAGCTGAAGACATACTTCATATAAAATTTAATTGACTCAAACATGAATAAACTTCTAAAAGTTTAAAGGAAAGTGACAATGAATTTAATATTTGTTAAAACCATTATGTTCATATGACTCAAAAGCAAGAGAACCCCTGCCTCTGACCATGATGTTAGGAATGGAGGTCAGTATGTGCTCATCAACTGACAGGAAGAGCTGGCTGCTGTGGGGGCAGAGATAACTCTGTCCCGGTGCCTGAGGCCCCTTGTCCACCACCTCTGCAGGAAACACTCGGAAACCTCCCCGAAGGACAAGTTGGGAGCATGCAGCTCGCAGTCACCTCTGGCAGTGCCTGCCTCACCTTCACTCTGCTTCCTGAGACGGTGGTGCCTACTGCTGTAGGGACCCACATGCCTGTGGGGGTCTGGACTGGTGTGCATGCTGCTGCTGGACCTGGCCCCTCGGTCCTCTTGGGGAAGTCTTGTGCAGGTCAGCAGAAACTGTGCAGCATTAAGGGCATCTTCACGTGAGCTGAGTTAAAAAACATGAACTTCAAAAGCTTACTTTAAAAAAAATGAAGTACTTTTGAAATTTAAAAACTAATTATTTCTGTACTCAGATCTTTCAGAGGAGCTGGAACCTGCATGGGGGACTGGCCTGGGGTGTGCCTGTGTCTGTTAAGTTGTGGGGCAAAATTCTATAAAATAGTGCCGAGTTACACAGAGAAGAGGGCTACGCCTGTGACCAAGGAGGAAGGGACACAAGCTGTCCTCATTTTAAGTTGGCATACATTTTTAGCATTTTCCTGCTAGGAATTTCACGTCTGAAATCACAGTGCCTCCCAGGGCCACTGGCTCCCACAGTCCCTGCATGGGACAGGCAGCACTCGCCTCACCCAGCCTCTGGGCCTGTAGTGTGACAGCTGGCCCGAGCTCCTCCACCGCGCCTTGCGGCAGGACCAGGCTGTGGCGAGGGTCCGCCTTCAGGGAGCAGAGAAGTCTGTGGATGCTGCCGTGGCTCTCCCGCCCCGGGCTGTGCAGCGCCAGGTCCCGCTGCAGCCTGTGGGCCCGAGACAGGCTGCCTGAAGGTGTGCCCTGCGTCTTGGAGACACTCTGAGGCTCTAAGGTGCCCTCAATGACGATGTCAGCTTCCTGTTGCTCTCCATCTCCTCGGGGTGGAAGTTCTGCAGCACGTGGGCCACTGGCAGGCGGTGGTGGCTGGCAGTGCTGTCCGTGGACTGGCCAGAGCTGCCGGACGTTCGGCTGCTGCGGACGACATCGTTCCTCTGGTTGGCGGGCTTGACAGTGACGATGAGGTGGTGGCTGTTGGCATCCTCAGGTCTGTGACCTGGTCCCGCGTCTTCCCCGCCACCTCAATCCCGTTTACCTCCAGGACTTGGTCATTCACTGCCCGCAGTCCCGTGCTCTCTGCAAGGCCCCCGAGGCCAGGCGGGAAATGAAGAAGCCTGGAACCTTCTCCAGCCCCCGGGGTGACCAGGACTGGTGCCGTCGCGGATGTAGAGGCCCAGAGGCTGTTCGCAGCCCTGTCTGTACTGCGTCTCGGGGAGGAGGTCCACGTCGATGAAGGAGGACACGGGCCGAAAGTCAGGGGCAGGCTGCTGTCGAGGTGGGCCGACGGCGGAGACCCTCCTCCCCCAGGTCACCAGACCTTCTTCTTCCTGGATAGGGTGCCAGCCCCAAAGCTGTGGTGGTCGGCCTCTTCTCGCTTCTGGACCAAGACCCTGGGCTTGGCGCTGGAGCCGGCCTGGCAGAAGTTGTCCTCGTGGTCGATGGGAAGAGGTCGCCCTGCGCCACCTCGGTGTGGGAGAGGTGGTGGGTGTGCACCACCAGCTGGAGAGATCTTCAGACTTGCCAGGCTTGGGGCGGTTCCAGGAGAGCCTCCGGAATTCAGCCCCAAACTTGCTCTTGACCTGCACCGCGCTGCATCGTAGAAGCGCAGGGCCTGAGGCTTGTGAAAACTCGGGGTCACGGTTTCGGCCCCATCAGTCTCGTTTCGCCCTCAAAGCTCAGGGGCCGCAGAAAGACTCTTGGGGGCGACGCCCCCAGCCGTTGGCCTGGCTCCGGCCCCGGGTGGCCTGGTGTGCCGCGGCCGGAGCTCCATTTATTTCTTGATGATATTTGCACGTGTCTATCCTTATGCTAGCGCTTATTGGTGTCCCCCCCCCCCCCCAGTGCTGGGGATCAAATCATGCCAGTGAGTGCTCTCCCAGTAAGCTATATCCCCTGCTCCACCACACTGTATTTTTTATATTGCAATACTGGGTGTTATGGTTTGGTGTGAGGTGTCCCCCAAAAGCTCATGTGTGGGACAATACAAGAAAGTTTACAGGTGAAGGTTTCTTGGGTGATGAGAGGTAGGATGTGCTGGAGGAGGTGGGTCTTTGGAGCAGGCCTTTGGGGTATATATATATTTTTTCTTGGTGAGAGAAGACTCTCTCTCTTTCTCTGCTTCCTGGTGTGATATCCTGAGCGGCTTTCCTCTGTCATACCTTTCTACCTTAATGTTAGGCCTCACCTTGGGCTATGAGGAATGCAGCTGGCTGTCAGTGGACTAAGACCTCTGAAACCATGAGCCCCCAAATAAACTTTTCCTCCTTAAAATTGTTCTTGCCAGGTCTTTTGGTCACAACATCAAAAAAGCTGACTAAAATACTGGGGACTGAACCCAGGGCACTCTACCATTGAGCTACATCCCTAGTCATTTTTATTCTGAGAAAAGGTCTGGCTAAATTGCTGAGGCTGTCCTCGAAATTGTGATCTTCCTGACTCAGCCTCCCAAGTAGCTGGGTTCAAAGGCATGTGCCACTGAGCCTCGCCCCTTTACTGTTATACTGACACAATGGGAATTGAACCTAGAATCTCATGCATGCTAAGCAAGCACTGTATCACTGTGCTTTATCTCCAATCCCCATACTGTTTTAAATGGAAACTTTGTAATAATTTTTGAAATTGTGAAGTGCAAACCCTTCAACTTTGTTCTTTTTCCAGACTTCTTTGGATATTCTGAGTCTCTTGAAATTCCATGTGATTTGAGGATTGGCTTTTCCATTACTGCAGAAAAGACCATCAGAATTTTGTGGGGTTTTTTTTGATATTTTTTGTTGTATTACAATTGTACATAATAGTGAGATTCATTGTTATGCACTCATACATGCACATAACATAACAACACAGTTTGGCCAATATCCTTCCCCATTATTTCCCCTTTCCCTACCTTAGGCCATCAGAATTTGACAGTATTGGCCTTGTGTCTATAGATCACTATGAGTAGTGAGCCTTCCAATCCAGGGACTTTTATTATTTCTTTTCTGTCTTTTTAAAGAATTTGGTTATTACAATTTTTCCATTTTAAAATTTCTGTTTATTTTCAAGTCTGCTATGTTGAGCTTGGCTTTTATTTCAAGTAAGTAGAGCTAGTTGATTATCTTTGTTTGATAGCTGCACTGTCCCAAATCTTTGCAGGACTTTTCTGTTGTCTATTATCTTTGCTAGTTCCTTGTTATTGTGTCGTTTTTCCTCGTGTGTCTGCAACCTGGACATGCTGGGTTTCTGTTCTCACCACTAAAAGGCTCAGGGGTCACTCCAGTTTAACTGGGCTAACTGGGCTGCGCAAAATAACCACACAAGAGACACAAATACCTTTATCTTTGGGGTCGCTGTGACAGCTCCTCTGACCTTAAGGGTCCGCAGGAAGAGAGAGAGCAAGAGCACACGCACTGACCCCTTTTATTGAGGGAAGCTATTCAAATGAGGCAGGGGGTCAGGTTTCAGGGGCTGAGTCTATCTTCATGATGTCTACTGTCAGCAGGTTGACTGACACCTGGGTAGGCCACACCCCAGGGCACGGTAAGAGAAGGGGACACACACAAGGCACTTCCATGGAGGATTCTGTCCTAAACAGGGAAAGGGGTTAGATTACAAGGGAACAGGTGAGCGTAGCTTCACCCGTGGGGCTGTAGCAAGACACACCCATGCACGAGACACCGACCCTCGCACCCAAGAAGGATGGGGAAAGCTCTGCCACATTTCTGTGACTGAGTGCCTCAGCACCAGCCGGGGAGTGTGACTCAGTCATGTGTCAGGGTGGCCTCCCAAATGGATATTTATTTATTTTTTATTTTTTTTTTAAGAGAGAGAGAGAGAGAGAGAGAATTTTTTAATATTTATTTTTTAGTTCTCGGCCAACACAACATCTTTGTTTGTATTGTGGTGCTGAGGATCGAACCTGGGCCGCACGCATGCCAGGCGAGCGCGCTACCGTTTGAGCCATATCCCCAGCCCCCCACATGGATATTTAGTGTGAACATTATTTGTAGAAATTATTTGACGTCTAGAATGGTGGGTTTTTTTTTGGGGGGGGGGGTTAACCCAGGGATGGTTAACCAGTGAGCCACATCCTCAGCCCTTTTTATTTTTTGAGACAGGGTCTTACTAAGTAGCTGAGGCTGGCCTCCAACTTGCTATCCTCCTGCCTCTGTCTCTGGAGTCACTGGGGTCACAGGCATGGCCACCATGCCTGAGGATGGTACCTTTCTTAAGGATTTCAGTTAGAGGGTTGAGGATGTGGCTCAAGTGGTAGCGCGCTCGCCTGGCATGCGGGTGGCCTGGGTTGGAATCTCAGCACCACATAGAAAGAAGATTTTGTGTTCGCCAAATACTAAAAGATAAATATTAAAATTCTCTCTCTCTCTCACTCTAAAAAAAAAAAAATGGATTTCAGTTGGAAGACTGATGATAGGAACAGTTTGAACCACTCTAATCCAAGTTCAAAGACTGAAGTTCCTGGATCATCTGTCATACAAACCTAGGCCTCAAACCCGTGTGGGGGCTGATTTGTGTTTCATTCACTCTTACCCAGAGGGCATGGTCGTTTAGGGCTACAACTCCTAGAGGAGGATGGCTGGCCAGACCCCCAGGTATGTGGGCTCCGGCCTTGGTCTGTAGGAATTATGTGTTTGGGATTGGGGTCTACAGACTTCATGATTGTGACAAGCTTGGTGACTAAGAAGTTTCTGTGCCAAGACACAGAATGCCTGGCTGCTAGGTAGTACCTGGTGACCGGGAAACTCCTGTGCAAAAGCACCGGCTGCCTGGCTGCCGTAGCATTGTCCTCCACAGGTCTACCCTGCTTCCCAGACCTGGGTGCCCAGTCTCCTCCCTCTGAAGTAATAAGACAACTATGCAGGCACTACCTGGTCTCCTGGGGATGCCCCTGTAGAATGGAGGACCTTATCTCAGGTAGGACTCAGGGTTAAAGAAGGACTAATTAGAATACAGTCATGGTAATGAGAGGTGTGTGTTCCTTAATAAACTCCCAGGCAGGGAGGAGCCACACTGCACCCCGGCACTTCTCTCCTCTCTGCTCCTCCTGCCTGTCTGCTTGCACTCTGTGTGACTCTGTCTGTCCACAGGTGTTCCTTTATATTGGTCCTCTTTGCCCTGTGAGGCCGCAGACCATAGCACAGTGTCCAAGCTGTTTATTATGTCTCTGGTAAAGCAACGTCGAGGGACAGGCTTCCTTCCTGGGTTCTCAGACCTTGTCCTGGATTGCAGCTCTGTGGAACTCTTTGAAGCTTTTATGGTCATGTATATATTTTTAAATAGTTTAGTTCAGCCTCTTGTTTTTTTTTTAGTGTTAACTATTACCCCTGGAATTCATACACACTGTAGAATCAGCTCTCAAGTCTTGGTGTCTGTCTCTGTTTCTGAATCTCCCTCCTTCCCACATATTCCTTACCTGATGGACTTTTTAAAAATATTTTTTTAGCTTTAGGTGGACACAATATCTTTATTTTTATATGGTGCTGAGGATTGAACCAGTGCCTCACACGTGCCAGGCAAGCGCGCTACTACTTGAGCCATATCCCCAGCCCAGCTGATGGAATTTTGATTGAAATTATATTGACTCTGTAGGCAAATTTTGGGACAGTTGATATCTTTATGACATTGAGTTTTCCAATCCATTGGACTAGAGATGTAGCTCAATGGCAAAGAACTTGCCTAGCATGGACAAAGTCCTTCATTCCATTCTCAACCCCCAACCCCATCAAATAGTTTTAATTTTTATTAAATTTTACGCAAGTGCTCTACCACCAAGCTACACCCCCAGTCCAGCTTTTAAAAATTAATTTTAAACTTGCAATGATCTGAATTTAGCAACTGACCTCAAGAATATAATTATAACTGGGTCTGGTGATGCATGCCTGCGATCCCAGTGGCTCAGGAGGCTGAGGGAGGAGTATCTCAAGTTCAAAGCCAGCCTCAGCTACTTAGCAAGCCCCTAAGCAACTTAGAAAGACCCCCGTCTCAAAGTTAAAGATTAAAAAGGGCTGGGTATGTAGCTCAATGGTTAAGTACCATGGGTTCAATTCCCAGTAACTCCCTCTTCCAAAGTATATATTCTCCCTCTTGTACAAAGAGGCGACACTTATTATGTTTTATCTCTTCTTTCTGTCTTTCCATACTTTGTTCTTATTTATTTAAAATTTTTATTTTTATACCCCTTTTATTCCAAGACTCACCATGAATATTTGTATTAAACTTCACAGCCACATCACCAATAATTAAATACGTTTTTCAATACCACATTTTAGAGTTGCATGCATGTTTTCTCCTTCATTCCCATACTGTTGAACACTTAACATGTTTAAATTTTTCTATTACAATTCATATTTTGTTATTTCTCCTAAAAATAACATTTTATTTCATTACTGGAGATCAAACCCAGGGTTCTTGCTAAGTGCACTCTCCACCACTGAGCTACAGAGCTACACCGCAGCCCCTGGCCCAGGGAGGAGCCCTCCTGCCCAGGGCACAGGCAGCAAGGCTGCCCCCTGCACATGTGTGCTCTGGGGAGGCTGAGGGCAGACTATCCTCCAGGGCAGAGCTGCCTCTGCAAACACCTGCCAGGGGGCTCACAGGAAGCTGCTGCTGGTCAGATCTTCCATTGCAACCCTTTATGGTATGTGTGGTATTTATGCTGTCATAGCACACAATGGCCAATTGTGTGTGTTTCACGATTTGTGTAGGTGCTTTGAGGTTCTGTTATATTCCCAGCTGTGCCACATTTTCTCTCTGGGAAGCCAAGAGGACCAAACAGTCACTCTACCCACATGAAGTCTCTACATTCAAAGTCTTGCTCTCGGTCTGGTCTGTTTTTGGCAAAGGATGATGCTTCCTTTCCAAAGGGAAAGAGCAGGTCCTAGTCACCTGTGTCTGCGGCACCTGCTGTGGTCCTCACACCTTGTGGGTTGGTTGGGGTGATCCCTGGGCTTGTTCCTCCCTACCATGTGTCCTCCATCACTTGCTCTGATAGTGGCCTGGGGCTCTGACTGACAAGTCTTCAGAAGCTAGGTGGAGCTGACTGAAGGGGCATTGTATGGCCTGGAGGGAGGTTCGGGGGTGTCATCTCCACCCTCTGAAAGTCTTGGACCCCAACTAAACCAAGATCCAGAGCCTGGGGCTAGGACAGAGGATCAGGGAAGAAAATCCTCCCTAGCTTGAAGTTCACCTTAAGGCACAGGGCCCACCCCACCCTCTCACTGTCATCCAATAGTCCTGGGGGAACTCGAAGAGGTGGGGGGCAGGCCAGGAGAGACACCTGAGGCTCAGCACAACCCAGGCTGGGTGCCAGGGACACGCTTGGCATCTCCTTGCTGCCTGACTCAGGGAGAAGTCGCTGGGTCCACTATGTCCCCAGAAGAAGGAAAAAGCCACATGGGGGGGTATGCCACTGTCCCAGGGACTTCAGACTGTTTCACGCCTGGGCTCCCATTGGCACCTGTGCCAAGACTCATTCCCGAGGTGGAGGAGAAGGGCTCCTCCCTAGGGAACCAAGATTGGGTTCCCTGTCTGCAGACCAGCGAGTGAGGCCTCAGCCTGGATGAGGAGGCAGAGAGGGGTGGGGTCTGGAGATTTCAGACCAGGCATGGAAGGTTGGGGACTGAGAGGAGACTCAGGTGTGGGGCTGGCAGAGGCCCAGGGCCAGAAGGGCTTCTGGGAGATCTGGGTGGTGGCCGATGGATGTAACTTGAGCAGGGCAGGCAGGCTCGGGGCTCTCTTAGGACCTGGAACCACATCTGAGCAGTCTGGAGGAGTAAAGTGGGGCTCACGAGGCCCTAGGTCTGGGTGGGTGGGAATAAGCCTGGCTGCAAAGGGGGAAACATAATTTTTGGATTTTCGTTTTTTTTTTCTTGACTTCAAAACTCTACCCCATCTCTCTCTGGTGACCTCAGGGCCAGGAAAGTCCAGGGGCTGCTGAAGAAGGTAGTGTGGGAGCCTCCGTCCTAACACCCAGAGACAAACCTAGACTCACACTGATATGACAGTCTGACTGTGGGACCCATGTCCCAGGGTCCCCTCCCTAGTCTGAGACTCCTCCCTGTTGTCACAGTGGACCCGGCCTCTCCAGTTTCTGGTAACTCCATCAGGGCTGCTGCATCATGTTACTAAGGCCAGAGATAACATCTCCCCATGGGTTACCTTCCCTGCCAGGCCCCTGCCGCTGGACCCAGGCTCAGAGGAGGGACCAGGGTGTGGGATGAACTGGGGGTGTGAGGATCTGTCTGGCAGAAGCAGGTTGGCTGGGCTGCTAGCAGAGTGTCTGAGAGCACTGCCATTTGATCCTGGGATGCCAAGAAAAGGAGAAGGGGGCCGGAGCTGGTAGGCCGCGTGGCAAGGCTGTTGAAGGTCTCCTGATGTCTCCAACTGAACCTACTGACAAACCTCCAGGCAGGAAGAGACTCCCAAGGTACTAGAGAATAGGTCCACCTTAACAGGGCAGCCCTGGGCGGGGCTCTCAGGATGCCACTGGCCCAGAGGGCAGCCCAGGACCATGAGCAGGGCATGCACAGCAGCCAACCAGCACTGGATTCCTCATACCCCGTCTGCACCCAGTACCATGATCCAGGGTGCCCAGGCAGGTGGGCCCCTCTGGGGCTGGGATGGGGACGGTGATGATGACTGGGACGGCGCTGCGCTTGGTCTGCTGGCTCTGGCGGTGGTGGCTGCCACAGCACTGGCTTTGCATTGGTTTGGCTCCAGACAGGATCAGGAAGTGGCAGGACCAAAGTCCACAGTCGGGGGGACCCAGTCTACTCCAGAAGGCAGGTTGGTTCTGCATCCAGAGTCCCAGGTCAGTGGTGGCAGCAAGGGAGACAGAGAAGGGCAGAAGAAGCCTCACCCTCCCAGACGCAGTCAGGGGAGCCTGGCTATGTCTGCGGCCCAGGACCAGGAGCCCCTCGTTGGCAGAGTTTTGGCTGTCACAGCTGGACCTCCACTCAGTACTCTTGGAAATGCCACCAGTGGAGGGACCTTGGGAGAGCGGTGTGGTAACCCCACCCCAGAAGCCCAGCGAGGTGAAGGAAGGGAGCCCCCCAGGCCAGACACGGCTCTCCTGGGTAGGAGCAAAGCAGGGGCGACACCTGCTCCCCTCCTGATCCGCTTCACCCTTCGGAGTTCTGGTGGCGAAGCTGAACTGCAGGCGGGGGCAGGTGGTGCCGGTGCTAACGGGCCAGCTCGCCCGGCCCCTATCCACAGAGAGCAACAGGACACCAAGCGCTGGGACCTGCCTGGCTCTCTGGGGACAGTCCGCCGCAGCCGGCGACGTCAGGCCGACGCTGTCTCCTCGGGAGACCCAACCTGCCATCCCCCAAAGCCCGACCCCCTCCGCCTGGGCGCCGCGGTGAGTGTGTGGGATGCTATCGACGCGGCGTCCGCCGCTGCAGTGGACGCCCGCTCCCGCAGCCCGGGCGCCGGCTCCCGGTGGTCGGCCTCAGCCCAGGGTCCGGCCCAGCCGGCACTGCCCCAGGCCCAGCCCGCGCTAACGGTTCCAGGGACAAACCGCTCGGAGCGCGGGCGCGAGAAGTGCAGCCCCCAGGCAGCCCCAGCCCAGCCTCTGGGCGCCCAGGGCGAGGCTGGCCAGGCCACCGAGACCAGCGCCCTCGCCCCCCGGGAGGCTGCGGGCGCCCCGGCCCCGACGGAGGGCCGGCCCTGGGTCAGGAAAGCGGTCATCGCCACCAGTGACTTCAGCCGCGCCCTGGACTCGGCGGGCGAGGGGCCGGAGGAGGTGCCGGTGGAGTCCTGCGGCGCGCGTGCGGCCGGGGCTGCGGGCCCAGCAGAGGGCGGCCCGGGGCTCGACTCCGGGCTGGGCAGAACGGGAGAGGGGAGGGAGTCCCAGCCTCGTCAGGGCTGGGAGCAGGCGGCTGGTGGCCCGGTTGCTGACCGGGAGCCCCAGCCGACCCGGCACCGAGGAAGGCCAACCGTAGAGGGCCACAGTGGCGTCCCCTCCACTGGCCGTCCAGCCACGCCCCCGCCTCGGGGCGGGGACCCGGGTCGCCCTTCCCCGAAGGCAAAGAGGTCTGGCGTGGGCCTCCTCCCCGCAGCCCCCAGCCCCTCTCCTACAAACTCTCTGCCCCACGGAGTCAGCCAGGATCCTTCCGAGGGTGAAAAAGTCAGCGCGGCGCCAGCCTCCTCATCAGACCAAGTTTCCACTTCAGCTCCCACAGTAATCCTAGCCCCTTCTCCATCCAGAGCCCCACTCCCAGTGACAAACCCATCACCAGCCGCAGCCGCAGCCTCAGCTCCGCCCACAGCCTTAGCCCCAGCCTCAATCCCAGCCTCGGCGGCAGCCTCAACCCCAGGCCCATCCCCATCACCAACCTTACTCCCAGCCCCTGCCTTAGCTAGTGGGTCAAGCCCTGCGGCTGGAGAGTCCAAAGTGGGTCTCTCCAGGAGCTACCGAGAAGGGCAGATTACAAGTAGCTGGGGAAACCTTATTGCCATGGTTCTTAGAAGCCACCCCTTTCCCAGGCCAGAGAAGCCCAAAGGCTGCGCCCTAAGGGCGGTCCCTGTGAGCCCTTTCACCCATTCTGAACACAGACCAGGGGCTTCCCAATCTGAAGGGGAAATCCCCAACCTCCAGAATAGGCACCCATCTTCCTTGGGGATTGTCACACAGGCGGGAGGACTGGCCAAGACTCCATGTCAGGCGCAGCCAGTGGGCTTTGAAACCCATGGGAAGTCCCCCCCTGGCCCACCTCTAGGCCCCAAAGAAAACAGAACCAAGGAGAAAAGTCTAGACTCACTGCCCTCAGCTGAAGTTCCTGGGGGACACACAGAGCCCTCTGTGCAGATGCCGTCTGGCTCTGCACCACCCTCTGCTATGAGGTGGGATGCTCAGCATGTCCCCAGACCACGGAAACACAGCATGTGTGAAATAGCCCTGAGCTCTGAGCATCTGGTCAGCCAGGTGGCCCCAGAGCAGCACCAGGGTCCAGTGCTCAGGGAGGAGGCCAGCTCTGCAGGCCGCAGGGGAGTCCTCACAGAGAAGCAGAAAGAGGCCCAAAAACTCATGGTTTTTCTGCAGAGGCCTGGGAGTTGGGGGAGGGTCAAGGGATCCCAGAAGCCCCACTTGTGGGCCTTGGAGGCAGCCACAGCTGTTCAACGTCCCCAGCGGCTAGACCTGGGCAGCTGCCTGGAGGTGCTGGCCTTTGCCCAGCAGCATGGGGAGCCTGGCCTAGCCCAGGAGACCTATGCCTTGATGAGCAGCAACCTGCTGCACGTGCTGGGCGACCCGCACCTCTACCGGCAGCTGAGTGGGGCTGATCGGGAGCGCATCCTCAGCCTGCGGACGCGCCAGGGCCAGGCCATGCTGGGGGTCCTAGTACTGCCCAGACTCTACCAGGTGTGCCGTCCCGGGTTCAAGAAGAGCTCTCGTGGTGAGGAATCTCCTGAAGCTCAGACTGCACCCCTGCCTCATCGAACATTCCTCCACGTGTTCCACCCTCAAGAGAACATTTGGCGGCCCCTGACCCAGGTGCCGGAGGAAGCCCCCCTCCGGGGCTGTGGTCTCTGCACCATGCACAACTACCTGTTCCTTGCAGGCGGCATCCGTGGCTCTGGTGCCCAGGCTGTCTGCTCCAAAGAGGTCTTTTGCTACAACCCTCTGACCAACATCTGGAGCCAGGTTCGGCCCATGCAGCAAGCCAGAGCCCAGCTCAAGCTGGTGGCCCTGGACGGGCTGCTGTATGCTATTGGAGGCGAGTGCCTGTACAGCATGGAGCGCTACGACCCACGCACAGATGCCTGGACCTTACGTGCTCCCCTCCCTGAAGGCACCTTCCCTGTGGCCCATGAGGCTGTGGCCTGCCATGGGGACATCTATGTCACAGGAGGTCACCTCTTCTACCGCCTGCTTAGATACAGTCCTGAGAAGGACTCATGGGATGAGTGCCCCTACAGTGCCAGCCACCGGCGCTCCAGTGACATGGTGGCACTAGGGGGCTTCCTGTACCGCTTCGACCTGCTGCGGGGTGTGGGCGCTGCAGTGATGCGCTACAACACGGTGACGGGTTCCTGGAGCCGTGCTGCCTCCCTGCCACTGCCGGAGGCCATCCCACTCCGTTGTACTGTGTTGGGCAACACCATTTACTGTCTCAACCACCAGGTCACAGCCACCTTTGCAGTCTCTGAGGGGACTGCCCAGTTTCAGGCCCAGGAGCTGCAGCCCTTTCCCCTGGGGAATAAGGGGATCCTCTGTCCATTCATCCTGACTCTGCCCACTGCGGCCCGGCTGCAGACCTCACTCTGATGCCAGTGGAGAACTGCACTCCAGGGACACCTTTCATCTGGGGTAGTCTGGGGGGGTGTGGGGCGTGGAGATGGGGTTGGGGTCAGGACCTTCTGCTACAGTTTCTGGGACACTTTTCCTTCTGTTTGACTCCTGCTGTAAAGGTTGTCACTTACTCTGGAGTGAGAGCCCTTCCACCTCCCTTCTTACCCTCCCCACGCCATGCTGGAACCTGCCCCAGGTCCTTACCTGCTTTGGATGCCTCAGCTTGCTCCCAGGCTCCCATCTTCCTGGGAAACTCCTGGGCCCAGAGCTAAGGAAGGAGAGGGATGAAAGCTTATTTGTGCTCCCTGTATTCTGTCAGGTGGAAGTGGAGGCAAAGAGGTCCCCAGGAGATGCCCTTGCCTCTGGAACTTCTGCCTTTGAGGAGCCTTTTGACTCTTTCCCCCTGAGTCTGATTGGGTGTGGAGCCCTGCACACGGCCCTGCCTAGACCTGACAGGACTACTTGGCTCCTCTGCAACTTGCAGGTCTCTCTGCCCTGCCAGGCTCCCATCCCCTTCCCCCAGATTTCCCTCTATATGAACCCCTTTTAACCTCCCATTTTTACCTTCTCTGTAAAAGAGGCATAATGGACACCTGTCTCTCAGGAGAGCCGTGAGAATGTGATCGTCAGTGGGCTACCTGGCACAGCACCTGGGGTACACAGCATGAGAAATGAATGCTTTTTCTCCCTACCCACTTCAAAATCCACATTAGGCAGGTAAATAAATCCGACTGAGTGCTGCTGCCTATCCCAGCACTGACTTGGCTTGCCCGTCTGGCTCTTTTTTCTTATGCTCAACACAACTGCACCAAATACACGTCCCACCCACTGAAAGCATCTGCATCCTACCCTTGTCTTGCTTAGTTCACAAAATATGGCAGACAGCTGAGTGGATCACAGCACAGCACAGAAAGGGTCCTCAGGTTGTGCTTAAAAATAAGTTTATTGAAAAACAAGTGCTGTGCACACAGCTATGTATCTGGGTCACTGGCCCGTCTCTGTGGCTCCAGTGCATGATGGATGGCAGCGTGGATGGGCAGCGGGGCCTACTGCTTGCGCTTGGTCTCACTGAGCAGCTCCTGCCAGTTCTTCTCCATCTCCTCCTTGCAGTTGAGGAAGGCATCTTCTAGCCGGCGCATGGACTCCGCCAGAGTGGGGTTGGTACGCATTACCACCATGTCATAGGCCATCCAGGTCGCCTGCACTGCAACAACCAGACAGGCCCAGTCAGGCCACAGGTGGCGCTGCAGCTCTGGGGCACCTCACTTGTGCTGCCAGGGAGCAGGACCCTGCTGGGACCCTCCATACTCCGAGGAGAGAAAGTTGTTAGCTGCAAGCCACCACAGGGCTCATAAAACCCCCTATGAAAACTCCCTGCAAACAGCAATAATGATGCTCCCTAATTTCCAGTTTTAACTTCTGGATCCATCAGCCCCTGACAGTAAAAGCTGGAGGCCAGTGGGATGTGAACTGGGAGAAAATGGAGCAAGCCCCAAGTCCTTGCTTACACACAGTTCACAGCTGGTGGCTTCGGGTGACCTCCACAGGAGTCTGCCTGGCTCACTTGCTCAGGTAGCCAGCCATTCCCAGTCCTACCAGTCCTCACTCTCATGTTTCTCCATGCTCAGTGGCCTGGGACACCTGTCCACCTGCAGCTCTACACCTCTGTGTTTTTCATTAAGGCTCAGGCCAGGGCTTCTCCTGGGGAGGCTCTGCTGCCTCCCCTCTGAGACGCTTTGCATGTTCACACTGGTCTTTCCCTCTGAGAGCAGCTTGAGGGCAGAGTGCCCTGGGCTTCCAGGTGAACATATGCTTCTTGTGCAGACTGTGGAAGTAGGCAAAACCCCCTCTTGTCACCATACGCCATCACTGTGGCTCTACATTCTAGAACTTCACAGAACAAAGGTCACCCTTTCTGTGTGACAGCGCAGCACAGTAGGTCTCTCTCCTTAACACTCCTCTTTGTCAAGCTAAAAAATACTGGTACTCTGGGAAGCAATGTCTTCAAGGAAATTAACCAAAGATGATACGAGAAGCATGATTAGTAATAAAAGCACAAGTGTACCTCACACAAGCAAGGTCAGCCACATGGCAGACTTGAAGTTCAGAGTAACACCTGTTTGATTAGGGAAAATTGTGAGAAAAGGTGTGTGTAGGGCTGAGGTTGTGGATCAGAGGTAGAGCGCTTGCCTAGCATGCGTGAGGAGGGTTTGATCCTCAGCACCATATAAAGTAAAATAAAGACATTGTGTTTACCCATAACTAAAAGATAAATATTAAAAAGAAAAGAAAGTGTGCGGTGTCCCAACAGAGTTCATGACTCTAGCTAGTATAGGGATTCTTGGACTTAAAGAAGCCTGAGTGACCCTCGGGTCACTTCTTACAATGTAGGCGACTGCCCCCACCCCCTCCCCATGGTGATTCCTGTCTAGCTGCTTGGGAATGCTACCTAGGGGCATCTCACTTGTGCTGCCAGGGAGCGGGACCCTGCTGGGACACCCCATGCTCCAAGGAGAGAAAATTGTTAGCCTGTAAGCTACCACAGGGCTGGTGGCTGAATGCTGACATGGTGACACAGGGACCAGGTTTGTGGAACAGAACTTGCTTCCCAACTCTTCACTGGCTGGCCCTGTGGCCTTGAATAAGGAGTTAGACTTGGCAAACTTAGTTTCTACTTCGCAAAGCAGAGCCTACTTCCTGATCTCATGGCTTGCTGTGAAGATTAAGGGGGTAATATACATAAGCTGCCTAGCACATGTGTCATATAGACATATAGACCGAGCGTCTGTGTCCCCTCCACATTCACATGTTGAAATCTAACCCTAAGATGAAGATATTAGGAGGCAGGGCCTTTAGGAGATGAGTGCCGATGGGTATGGAGTCCATGTGAATGGGACTGGTATCCTTATAAAACAGACACAGTGAAAAGGTGACTGCAAAGTAGGAAAAGGCTTCTCATCAGCACTAGATTGACTTCCTAGCCTCCAGGACTCTGAGAAATAAATGTTTGTTGTGTCTTTTAAACCACTCTATGTCGATTTGTTCTAGGGTCACAAAACAATGAAAACAAAAATCGTGCTGGGCACAGTGGCACATGCCTGTAATTTCAGAAGTTCAGGCGGCTGAGGCAGAAGGATCTCAAGGTCAAGGCCAGCCCCAGCAACTTAGCAAGGCCCTAAGCAACTTATTGAGACCTCATGTCAAAATAAAAAATAAAAGGACTGGGGATGTAGTTCAGCGAAAATAGCCTGTGGGTTCAACCCCTAGTACAAAGCAAAGCAAAACAAAAACAAAAACAAACATAAACAAACAAACAAAAAACAGCCAATCAGCCAAATAAAAATAAATAAGGCAATAGGCCAGGTATGGTGGCGCACATCTGTAGTTGCAGCAACTCAGGAGGCTGAGGCAGGAAGACTGTAAATTTAAGGTCAGCTTGGGCAGCTTAGCAAGACCCTATCTCAAAATAAAAATAGAAAGGGCTTGGATGTAGGTCAGTGGTATGCCTGGGTTCAATTCTCAGTATCACAGAAAAAAAAAAAAAAGACAAATGGGTCCCAAGAAGTGGGTTGTTGCTATAGCAAGTGCATGAAAGTGTGGAAGTAGCTCTGGAATTGGGCAGTTAGTAGAGGCTGCAAGAGCTTTGAAGTGCAGGCTAGAAATTGATATGGTATTACTGTGTATGGAGCTTTTATTTGCTTATATTTTAAGATATTTTTTTAGTTGTACATGGACATAATACCTTTATTTTATTTGTTTTATTTATTTATTTTTGTATGTGGTGCCTGGGATCGAACCCAGTGCTTTATGCATGCCAGGCAAGTGCTCTACCACTGAGCCACATCCTCAGCTCCACTTTTATTTATTTATTTGTTTTTTAAAAAATTTTGTAGTTGTAGATGCACAGAAGGCCTTTATTTTATTTGTTTATTTATATGTGGTGCTGAGGATCCAACTCAGTGCCTCAAGCACGCTAGGCAAGCACTCTGCCACTGAGCTACAGCCCCAACCCTGTGTATGGAGCTTTAAAAGTAATTTGGTAAGTCTCAGAATAAAAGAAGAATTTAGAGAATACATAAATGATCAAGAATAGACTGTGGAAATACAAAAGGCCAAACCATTCTAATGAGGTACCAGATGGAAATAAGGAATAAGTTATCAGAAACCAGAGAAAAAGTGATGCTTGTCATGACGTGGCAAAGAACTTGGCCGAACTGTGTTTGTGTTCTAGTGTTTTGCAGAAGATAGAACTTGTAAGCAACAAGATTGGATATTTATACAAGGAGAGTTGCTTCAAGAAAGAAGAAACTTTTACAAAATAAATAATTGAGGTACTCAGGGTAAAGAAGATAGATAAGAAATTAAAATTGGTGTAGGCGGGTAACAGCTCACAGACATGATCTTCCATAGGAGCTAGAATTTTAACTGAGTTTCCTAAGCCAAAGTAGAGAAAGAAACATGTTCAATTGACTCAGTATTCACAAAAGAGAAACAATCCATCCTTTAAAACACTACTACCCTAAAGGACAATTTTCCAGTGAGTCTTTGCGAAAAGAAAGGTCCTGGCTGTGTTGCCCAGGCTGGCCTCAAACTCCTGGGCTCATCCCAGCCGCCTGCCTCAGTCTCCTGGGTACTGGGATGACAGGTGTGCACCTCCCTCCCAGCTCAGCATCCTCATTTAGATACAAGGTGATCCTTCCTTACTATGTTAGGATCACGGGTAAAAGACAGCTGCTACCAGGGTGGCAAAGCACAGCTCAGAGAGCAGTTCAGCAAGACACCAAAACACCACATAGGGTACACAGCCCTCTAGGCCCATGGAAAGTTTTGGAATACACACAGCAGGAAGACTCACCATCATCAGAAAATTCTCCAGAAATACACATTTCTTGAATTTTTCATTCATTCACTTGGTGTTTACAGAACACTTGTGTGATGGCACTTGCAAAGGCAGCCCTGGTGGCATGCAGGGTATGAGGTTCACACGGCTCTCCTGCATGGGAGAGACGGCCATCACCTGGGGTGACTTCAGGTGGTTAAAGGTACAGCTGGGAAACAAGCCATGTGCTGCAACAGGGAGGAGGTGGGAGGCCACTGGATATACCAGGTATATCAAATAAAAGTGCAACGTGCTGGTTCTAGGCCCTCTTTTGTGTTTTGTTGCTTCGTCTGTCTATTTCTATCCCAATATGACAACATTTTAAATACATAGCTTTATAGCTTACTTATATAGCTTTTAACCTATTATGTAGCTATATATACAACATGATATACTTACATAAGTTTAAATAGATTCATAATAAATCTTGTTAATTATAGGGTAAGTCCTCTGTCCCTATCTGAATTCCTCAGAAATATCTTACTATATTCTTGACTCTCAGGGCTCTCATAAACGTTTTAGAATCAACCTGTCACATTTCATGAAAATCCAGATAGGATTTTTTTAAAAAAATATTTTTTAGCTATAAATGGACATCTTTATTTATTTTTTTATGTGGTGCTGAGAATTGAACCCAGGGCCTCACACATGCTAGGCAAGCGCTCTACCACTGAGCCACAACCCCAGCCCCCCAGAGAGGATTTTGATTAAACTACTTTGTACTCTTAGATGGAATTTGGAAAGAATGGACACATTTATTACATTAAGCTTTTCTATTCACAGAATTAACTATGGCTCCATTTATTTTGATTTTTTATTTAAAAAACTCCTAGCAACACACACACACAAACACACACACAAAATATGTCCTCATGCTTTGCCTCTGATATGTAAAAATGTAATTGATTTTTGCATATCGATCTTATATCCAACCACATCACTAAACTATTATTTCCAACCATTTGTGCTTTAGAGGTAGCAGCCAGCTTCCAAGTGGGCTCCCAGTGGGCATTACCTTTTGGTAGGCACAGCTTTGTATAGTTTTCTCTTATACCAGAGTTGATCTGTGGAACAATAGGGTACAGGTGACATTATGCCATCTGAGATTTTCTCTGAGCAAAGGTATGACCCGTCGTATGGAGTGGCCACATAGGAAGCCTCCTGACAACAGCCACCTAAGCTTGGAAGCAGATTTTCCAGCACCCAGTCCAGGGTTCAGAGACTGAAGCCAGAGCTGGTATCTTGACTGTGATCTCATATGACACAGCCAGAAACCACCCAGCTATGCCACACCCAGACTTCTGACATTCAGAAACTGTGTCATCATAAATGGTTTTAATTTTCATTTTCTAAGTTTGGGTTAATTTGCACTAAATAACAAATAACTGATTTTGGTATTGGGAATTTGGTGTTTCCCTAACAAGAACCTACAATTGGGAGTGGCTTTGGAAATGGGTGATAAGTGGAAACAAGGAGAGCTGTAAGGATTTTGGGGAGAGTGCTAGTAAAAGTTTAAAGTGCCTTGAATGCACTGTTCATAGAATTTTGGACTTTCATGAGACTAACAATAAGGGCTTTAAGAGAAGTGAGAAAAGTTATTGGAAGCTGAAGGAGAGGAGATCCTTGTTATGTAGAGGCAGAAAATTCAGCAATACTGTCACAAGAAATAATTTGAAAGGTCAAAAATGTACCTAATGAATTATTTAGTAGGATTTACCCATTTTTTAATATTTATTTTTTAATTGTAGGTGGACACACAATATCTTTATTTCAATTTGATGTGGTGCTGAGGATCGAACCCAGTGCCTCACGCATGCTAGGCGAGCGCTCTACCACTGAGCCACAACCCCAGCCCCAAGGATTTATCTATTTTTTTTTTTTTTTGGTGCTGAGAATTGAATCGAAGGCCTCCCACAGAAGCCAAGAACACACCCCACCACTGAGTAACACCCTAGCCCCAACTGACATGTTTAACATTTTACTCATTTTTCCATATTTTTGTGAATTTCAAATCGTCCTTTGGGATCACGTTCCTTTTACTTGGTATGACTTTTAGATGTTCTTTAGAGCAAGTCTGTTTGTGATAAATAGTTTCAGTTTTGTTCATCTGCAGATGTCTTTGTCTTCTCTTCTGAAAGAGAGTTTTTCAGGGGGCTGGGGTTGTAGCTCAGCGGTAGAGGGCTTCCCTTGCACTTGTGAGGTACTGGGTTCAATCCTCAGCACCACATAAAAAATAAATAAATAAAATAAATAAAAAGATATTGTGTCCATCTTTAAAAAATATCTTTCTGAAAAAAGATAGTTTTTTGGGATGCATAATTCTGGGTTAAAAGTGTTTTTATGATATTTAGTTTTTTCCCACCAATTCCTAGTCTTCATGATTGTTGTTGGGAAATCATTCCAATTGTCCTTCCTTCGATGATCTCTTTCTCTTTCTTTGGCTTCCTACAAAATTTTTCTCTTTGTCTTTGATGTTCTGAAGTTTCACTCTCTAGGTATGGATTTAATTTTCTTTTGCTTGGGATATATTTTGTTTCTTGGATCTCTGATTCAATTTTTCATCAGTTCTGGAAAATTCAGTCATTATAATATTAAATATTGTCATTATTCCATTTTAACTTTTTTCTGAGATCCCCATTAGAACCATGCTAAACCTTCTTAATCTTTTTTTCATTTTATTTATTTATTTTTGCAGGGTTAGGGATCTAGCCCAGGGCCTTATGCATGATAAACATGTGTTCTACTATTGAGCTATGCCCTAGCCCCTTCTTTTTTATTTTTTATGGTACTAGGGATTGAACCCAGAGGTGCTTAACCACTGAGCCACATCCCCAGCTATTTCTATTTTTTTTTTGAGACAGAGACTTGCTAAATTGTTAAGGCTGGCTTTGAACTTACGATCCTTCTGCCTCGGCCTTCTGAGTCACTGGGATGATAGGCATGCACACTGCACCTAGCCCTTTTTTATTTTTGATGCATTCTTTTCCTGTTTACTAATTCTCTTTTCAAGTCTTCAACTGTTATTTTTTTAAAAAAAATTTATTTTTTGGGTGTAGATGGACACAACACAATGCCTTTATTATTATTTTTTATGTGGTACTGAGGATAGAACCCGAGTCCCGGCCCGTGCTAGGCGAGCGCTGTACCGCTAAGCCACAATCCCAGCCCCTTCAACTGTTATTGATGACATTTTATTTCACAATATTTATTGTGAAATATTATTTATTTCATTATATTTTTAATTTAATTATATTATTATATTTTCATTATATTATTTATTTCATTATATTTTTCACTTTAGAATCGCTGTTTGTTTTTACCAATTTTGGCTGTTCATTCTTAAATTTATTTTATGCTCATCTGTTATTTCAAATATTCATTACTTCTTAAACCATTTTATGTATAGCTACTTATGTTCTGTGTCTGACTTCATCTTCGGCATCTAAAGGTACTGATTCTAGTTTCTTTCACTCACAGTGGCTTATCATTGCACGTCTGTGGTTTTATCTTGTATGTGAGGTCATTGCTGAGGTAGCCCCCATCCAGGAAATTAACACTCTCAGGGGTTTTGGTACTGAGCAAGAGTCATACATTCAGCTTCTCTACCTCTCTGATGTTTCAAGATTCAGTATCTGTTATAGGGTGGATTGTTTCCTCCCTAATCTCATCTGTTGAAATCCTGATTCCTGATACTTCAGAATGTGACTGTATTTAAGATTGTAACTTTAAGAGGTAGTTAAGTTAAAATGAGGTATTTGGAATGGGCCCTAGTTCAGTATGAGTGGCATCCTGATAAGGAGAGGAAGAACAGAGGGTTCATCATGTAAGGACACAAGAAGGAGATGAAACATCTACAAGCCAAGGAGAAACTAACCTTACCCACACTGCTAGCCTCCAGTACTGTGAGAAAACACCTTTCTATTGTTTAAGCTGTCCAGACTGTAGTCGTTTGTAGGGCAGACCTAGCAAACACACAGAGGATCCCACTACAGAGCAAGATCTCCTCCTGCTGCTCCTACTGTTCTCGTGGCTTTGCTCTGGGACTTTGCCTTCAGCATTAGGGTATTTGTTCCCAGCCTGTCACCACTGAAGCTCCAGTTTCTGCATGACCTGCTGAGCTACCTAGTTGAGCCAGGCTCATCTTACTAGGTTGATGGTACCATGTGCAATTTTGGCCTTGCATGAAGGATTTCAGCAAAAGCGAGTGAGTGGGGGCTGAAATCTAAATTATGGTCCTCTCTTCAATATGAGAAGATTGCTCTCTGGCCAGAGGGGGTGCCTTTTTCTAATTCATTACAAAGGAGAATTTTTCCAATCATTTAACCCAGAAAAAGCAGCACTTTTTTTCTATTTATATGGAGGTGCAGTATGATCCAGCAGAGGCCTTATTAACTATATTTAAGTTTATTTAGGGGTCTTACCTTTTGTGTGACCAGTGATGCCTTAAGCATGTGTTCTATCTAGGTTTTGTTGGTGAGGGATGGAAGGATCCTGCCGGGACCCCACCCCCAGCTCCCTGAGCAGCTGGGATTACAGGTGTGGCCAGCCCTAGGCTACAGCTCCTTCACTGTCACATTAGGAATGCAAGGCTATTTGCTCCTCAGCACAAGCCTTTTGTCCTCACCAAAACAGCACTCTCCAAATCACCAAATGACCTCAGTATTTCCAGACAAAGGGCTGTGTTGATCATCACCTCTTCCTGAAACTGTCTCCTGCCTGGGATGGCATGATGCTACTCTTCCAGTCCTCTGTGCCCACGACTGTCTTTCTCTTCCCTTACAGTAAAACACCTTTGTCTGCTTCTCCCATTGAGGGCATTTCTCAGGGCTGTGTCCTTGGGCCACCACTCTTCACTATGAACCTACTGCATGGTCAGTATCACATGCACATTGTGAAAAGGAAAGTAGTCAGACCCTTTGAGGGTTATTAGACTCAACTTACACTAATTCCTGGAGATCCAGAGCATTACTGTGGTCCACCAGTCAGAGGTGATCAATGGAGTGTCAGCTCTGGTTTGTCTCACAGTGGACCACAGGCCTCTGAACCCAGCCTGTGTTTATTTTCACAGTTTCAGTATGCAGAATTGAAACAGCATATTCAGTAACCGGGAGAATCCCTACATTGGCTCACTGACTCATGAGGGCTGTCATGCTGCAAAAGGTGAAATGGAAGCCAAGCAGGACTGCCTCCAGCTACGAGAGCAGTAAACCAAAGCAACTGCATTTCTGCAAACTGCAGGCTTCGACCATCATTAAAACCCTGAGAGGTGCGGGGACATTCCTACCACATCCCTATTCCACTCGCCTATTTGGCCTGTGCAGAAAATGGATCTTAGAGAATGACAGCAGATTATCAAACTCAATCAGAAGGTGACTCCAGATATGGTTTGTTGCTGGAAAAAATGAACAAATGAACACATTCCTTGTACCTGGTATGCAGCTGTTGATCTGGCAAATGTTTTCTCTGTACATGTGAGCAAAGCCAATCAGAAGCAGTTTGCTTTTAGATGATCAGGCCAATAACTCCTCTTCACTACCCTTATCAGGTCTACCAACTCCCCAGTGGCTAGGGTTTGGATCTGTGTGAAAGGCTCTGTCACCAGCCTATGGCAATACTCGGAGGTGGTGAAACCCTGAGAAGGTGATGCCCAATGGAAGGAAGTAGGTCACTGAAGTAAGAGGTGCCCTTGGAGGAGGGGATACTGGAACCTCAGCCCCTTCCTTTCTCTTTCTATTTGCATCTAGTTATAATGAAGTAAGCAGCTTTGTCCTACCACTAGCTCCCTACCGTGATATTCTGCCCCCTACATGCCCCAAAACAATGGGGACAACAGTCCAGGAACTGAAACCTCAGAAACTATGAGCCAAAATAACCTTTCTTCCTTTAAAGTAGATTTTATCAGGTATTTTGTCATGGTGGTGAGAAGCTGACTCACACACCAGCTGGTACATAACATTGATGATATTTTGCTGATTGAACTGGTGAGTCAAAGAAGCCAGATACAAGAGCATGTACCATGCAGTTCCATCTAGATGAAACTCGGGGCATGCATGGTAGTTGTTAAATGGTGTTAGGGATGGAGGTTGGAGATGAGCTGGGCAAGGTAAAAAGAAACTTCTGGAGTTGGCAAAAATGTTCTGCACTTGGATGCTGGTGTTGTTTACCATGCCACATTTGGCAAAGTTCAGTGCACTCTATACTTAAAGTGTATTTATTATATTGTATGTAAATTATACCTTAATGAAGATGACTTCAGGAACAGTAAAAAGCAAGAACATTATATATTAATATTTATGAATGTGGTAAAGGATATGCCAGAGATAAATCTACATCCCCAAGTGATTTAAAAGAATAAAATAAATGAACACAGCATTCAACTCAAAGTTTTAATAAAACAGCAATAAAAAATTAGGAAAAGCAGAGGAATTCCCCCCTCCCAAGAAATCCAGATAAGTCAGAATATGGAAAAATAGCAGCACACTGAGACGCTTTCCTGGCCCATGTACCCTTTTCTGAGAATTATCATCACCCATAGATCCTAGGACGAATTTAACCTGAACATCAGTCTCATTTCCCATGTGGCCTAGCCCACCCTGGCCAGGGGTGATGTACACCATAGCATAATTTGCAGCATTGAAAAGTAATAGATTGTACACATCTTGGAAGGAGCTGACACATGTAGTTCTGGATGAAAAAAATAAGAAATAGCATGAGACATATAACAATACTATTTACATAAATTAAAAACATATGTACATAAAACAGCAATATACATTTTACAAGAACATACACACAGAAAGGCATACATTAAGCACATTAGAATTGTTTCCTGTGGGTGGAGAGAGGGAAAAGAATGAACTATACGGATTAAAGGGGACAAATAAAAAATTAAGCTGGAGGGCTTGTATGATCATGATATACCATGAACCGAGGGCCATGAAAAAAAAATCAGTCCTCTATATTTGAGATAGAAATAAATGAAAAACTGACCAGGCAACAGTGTAATTTGAGAATAGGGGAGTAGTCTTGAGGAAACCACACAAAATAAAATGGAAAATAACAAATAAATAAAACTGATTACAGAAATGATGATAAAAGATACAGCAAAATGGAGATGCACAACATGGACAACTGGAGTTCTTAAAGAAGGAAACCAAAGAAACAGAACAACTAGTATGCAGCGAAACAATAAATGAAAATTTGTTCATGAGCATTCTCAAGTCCACTGTTCCAAGGGCTTGCCAGGTCCCAGGAAAAGTGTCACAGGATAACACCAGTCTTATCTTGCTGGAATCACAGATCTTCAAAGATAAAGAAAAAATCTTAAAGGCAGAAGAAGCAAGTTGCTCAAGAGGAAACGGAGGCCTCCCACCACTGCACAGTGCCACCAAGTTCTCCTTCAAGCCACAGAGAAAGTGATCAATACTCCACTAAACTGCCAGCCAGGTATAAGCACAGACAGATATTCTCAGGCATTTATGAAATCAAAGAATATAGTTACTAGGTTTAAATACTCCATCTGTTTGAATACAAAAATGTATGTCACAATGACTGTAGGGGTTATGATTACAGAACTTAAATGTTATAAATCTTCTCTGTGTGTGTGTGTGTGTGTGTGTGTGTGTGTTTGTATATGTGTGTGTATGTGTGTGTGTGTGTGTTTGTATATGTGTGTGTATGTGTGTGTGTGTGTTTGTATATGTGTGTGTATGTGTGTGTGTGTGTGTTTGTATATGTGTGTGTATGTGTGTGTGTGTTTGTATATGTGTGTGTGTATGTGTGTGTGTGTTTGTATGTGTGTGTATGTGTGTGTGTGTGTATGTGTATGTGTGTGTGTGTGTGTATGTGTGTGTGTGTGTTTGTATGTGTGTGTGTATGTGTGTGTGTGTGTTTGTATATGTGTGTGTGTGTGTGTGTTTGTATATGTGTGTGTATGTGTGTGTGTGTGTATGTGTGTGTGTGTGTGTGTTTGTATATGTGTGTGTGTGTGTGTTTGTATATGTGTGTGTGTGTGTTTGTATATGTGTGTGTATGTGTGTGTGTGTATGTGTGTGTGTGTGTTTGTATATGTGTGTATGTGTGTGTGTGTGTTTGTATATGTGTGTGTATGTATGTGTGTGTGTTTGTATATGTGTGTGTGTGTGTGTTTGTATATGTGTGTGTGTGTGTGTGTGTTTGTATATGTGTGTGTATGTGTGTGTGTGTGTTTGTATATGTGTGTGTATGTGTGTGTGTGTGTGTGTTTGTATGTGTGTGTGTGTGTGTGTTTGTATATGTGTGTGTGTGTGTGTTTGTATATGTGTGTGTATGTGTGTGTGTGTGTGTATGTGTGTGTATGTGTGTGTGTGTGTTTGTATATGTGTGTGTATGTGTGTGTGTGTGTGTTTGTATGTGTGTGTGTGTGTGTGTTTGTATATGTGTGTGTGTGTGTGTGTGTTTGTATATGTGTGTGTGTGTGTGTGTTTGTATATGTGTGTGTGTATATGTGTGTGTGTGTGTGTTTGTATATGTGTGTGTGTATGTGTGTGTGTGTGTGTGTGTTTGTATATGTGTGTGTGTGTGGTACTGGGGATGGAACCCAGGAGGGTCCTACCCCTGAGCCACATTCCCAGCCCTTTTTATTTTTCATTTTGAAACAGGGTCTTACTATGTTTTCTGGAGCTGGCCTTGAATTTGGGATCCTCTTGCCTCAACCTGAGTATCGAGGATTACAGGTGCACCACCTTGGTCAGCTGATGTTATAAATCTTGATAACAACAAATAGTAGATGAGTTACAAAGAGTAGTATAGCTAACAGCTAACTATGACTTGGTTTCCTCATCTATAAAACAGGGATGAGAGTCTTGTATGACATTGTTGTGGAGACTCAATTATCCAATATGTAGTATTTAGTAGTAAGTTCTGAGTGTTTCTGATGACAGGTATTAGATACTGAATAAGGTGAAAGGATATAACTAAAGAAATAACACTAGTTTAATGTTTCCCACAAACCAACTTACCTCCCTCCCTCCCTTTCTTTCTTTCTTTTTTCTTCTATACTTTGCTGTTTTATTATTTCTAAATCTCAGGCTTATGTACAGGAGGTAAGAGCACTGATAAAATTAAAAAACAGACCTAAAATGGCCTGGCTGGTGTGTCCAGAAGACCACATGGGGCAGTGGCCCTCGCCCTACCCCCTACCCTCCGGGACCTAGGGGTCTCTTGGCACTTTGTGTCTCCTAGTGACCAGCTGTCAGCAGCTCCAGCCTGGCACTGTGGGGCACATCTCTGGCCACCAGGCACCCTTGCAGCCTGCTACCCTTTCCTTATCAGGTGGATTTCATAGCTGCCCCGGCAGAGCTCAGGGCACAGTCTACCATCCTGTCTCCAGAGGGCTAGAGTGACCAGAGGTCCCACAAACTTTCTTAATTTTATTTCTCCCTTTGCTTCAGGGCCATCATGACTTTGTTTTGATTTTAAAATTTACTTTTAATTTTAAAATGGAACATGCAACATTTCCTTTAAAAGTTATTATTTGATTAGCAATTATAAACCTAATAACCATTTATTCTGAAATGCTAATGCTCACACCAGAAAATTTCCACTGTATATAGTATCATTTTGGTATGTTAAAAAAATGTTGCTAAGAGATGATTTGGAAGAAAATATCCAGATTGACATAATCTTAACAAAGCAATTTCTAAAGAAAAAACTGAAAAGTTATACAAAAAAACTCTCCAATGGTTGAGTCATTGAGGTCTTTGAAATATTAAAAAGCCAATTGCTTCCAAATACTATAATAGTAAACATTTAATTTCAGAATGTGGAAAAATATGACTCTAGAGATTGTGCAGGCCCAAGTATCTTTGAACAGTTACTTAGATTCTGTAAGCCCTAGTTTCCTCATTTATAAAATAAGGATAATAATACTATCTATGCCCCAGATTTTTACTCTAATAAATAAATAAGACAATATGTGTAAGGCATATGGCGGAGTCCAACACCAACACATGGTGTACGATCAACATAAGTTGTTGTCATTATCACTGATAACACTGGAATAGCACTCACACCTAAGAATCCACAGCCTTCCTCCATGCTGGCATTAATGTAGCAAAAAAAAAAAATGTAAAAAGACCTTACATATAAAGGGAATAAAGACCAGAAGTAAATGTATTGAAAAAAATCTTTTGCAGAAAAATTTTGCAAAACTCTTTTAAGACATCTTAATGCATATTAATACATAATTTAGAGAGACATACTCTACCTAAATGAGAACACGTAATGTTAAAAAGATATCGTTCTTTACTGGACCCAATGGAACATACCTGTAATCCCAGCAGCTTGGGAGGCTAAGGCAGGAGGATTGCAAGTTTCAGGCCAGCCTCGGCAACTTAGTAAGGCCCTTAGCAACTTAACAAGAATAAAAGGACCGGGGGAGCTGGGGCTGTGACTTAGCGGTAGAGTGCTCACCTAGCATGTGCGGGGTGCTGGGTTCAATCCTCAGCACCACATAAAAATAAAGGTACTATGTTCAGCTACAACTAAAACAAAATATTTTTAAAAAGGGACTGGAAACTAGCACATGGTAAAGCACCCCTGAGTTCAATTCCCAGTACCCTCCCTAAAAAAATCATTCTTCCCAAATTAATGTATAGGTTTAACACAATTCCAAATAAAGTATTAAATAAATGAATCTATATTGTTCCTCTGGAAGAATAAATGAGAGAAAAGTTAAAAATCATAAAATAAGAAAAAGAATGTTGAGGGGAGCTTCAAGATTAATAATGAAAATAGTTTGATACTATACTTTTTTAAAAATTGTAGATAGATACAATATCTTTAATTATTTTTATGTGGTGCTGAGGATCAAACCCAGGGCCTGGCAAGTGCTAGGTGAGTGATCTACCGCTGAGCCCCAGCCCCAGACCTGGTACTATACTTTTTAAAACATAATGTTATGAATGGAATAGCTGTCTCTGCCCTGCTATGTGTAAGACCCTCAGGAGTCATAAATCACCTGCAAATTGATAGGAGAGGATGGGGTGGACTTGCGGGGGTAAATAGCTAACCCCACCTTGCTACCCTCTACTCTCATGGAGCAAAAATGCCAGCGAAACTTGTGCCAGGAATGCTGTCCTAGCCATGTCCTGACTTAAGTTTGAGAGTAGAGAAAGAGGAATTTAAGCCTTGGAGTTAAGATTTTGCCTTTGATATTGCTTGAAATTTTTACATTTGTTAGGGATTTCCCCCTTGGTATGATCAAAGATCCAAAGAACAACAAGACAAAGGTCTTTGCGGGGGCATCAGAGGTCACGGGTTACATGCTGAGCCTCACTTCAGATCTAACCTAAAGGGTCAGGATGAGAGATGACATAATCCTGGTCCCAAATCATCTTACTTCTGCCAATAAAAACTGTCCTAACTTCTCCCAGGGACAATATGAAGAAATTATTCTGTTGCTTATATTTCAGTTACAAAAATATTTTGATGTTAGGATTTGAGTCCCTGGGTTCGAGAACATCTATTGCTTAAAAAATTACCAAAGGTATGATTTTTTTTTTTTGTGTGGTACTTGGAATTGAACCCAGGGTTGGTCTGTCACTGAGCTACATCCCCAGTCCTTTTATCTTTAAATTTTGAGACAGGGTCTCATTAGGTTGCCTAGGCTGACCTCAAATTTGCAATCTTCCTGTCTCAGTCTCCAGAGTAGCTGGCATTACTGGTGTGAGCCACCATACCCAGCACAAAAGGTAAACTATACAATTCAAATATCATTTAATCTGCTACTGCTTATGTGTTGCTAACATACTTTCAGCAGCTGACACATTGCTAGAGAAACTGTTAAAAAGACTACATTACCCCCAAATTTGATAACAGGTAGAACATTTATATATAAATAGAATTATAAAAGAGGAAAATAGGGGCCTGGGTTATGGCTCAGTGGTAGAACGCTTACCTAGCATGGGTGAGGCATGGATTCGATCCCTGGCACCACATAAAAATAAAAGGTATTGTGTCCATCTACAACTAAAAAATATTTTAACAAAATAGGAAAATATATGAAACTAAAACTAAGAAATAATTCAATAAAGGGAAATAATTGCCTTAACATGAGTCCAGGGAATGTAACTAGTCATCCTAATGTTTGGGTCTGCTCCCCACCCACATCTAAGGAAGGACCATCTCTATTCGACTGTGTGTTCCTAGAATGGCACATGGTAGATACCCAGTGAGTGCTGTTAAATAAAGAGAACATTTCACTAGATTGAAAAAGTTACATAGTTTATAGTGGAAAATGAATTACAGAACTTTTGAAATAGGTAGTTTAAAATATATTTAAAACTTTCCAATATCTAGGCAGAAAAGTGGAAACATTTTTAAGTAGAAATTTTTTAGAGTTTGCTATAATGAATACTTTTTAAAAAAAAAATAAATGAATAATATCTTGGGCTGGGGTCGAGGCAGAGGTAGAGCACTTGCCTAGCATGCGTGAGGCACTGGGTTCGATCCTCAGTACCACATTAAAAAAAATAAAGGTATTGTGTTAATCTACAACTAAAAACTAAATGTTTAAAAAAATGAATAATGTCTTTTAAAGTAGTTTGCTTTCATTGGGCATACTGGCACACACATGTAATCCCAGCTACTTGGGAAGCTGAGGCAGGAAGATCACAGTTCAAGCTCAGCCTAAGCAACTTAGCAAAACTGTCTCAAAAATAAAAATCTGAAAAAGGGTTAGGGAGAGCCTAGGGCTGGGGCTTAGTGGCAGAGCACTTGCCTAGCACATGTAAGACACTGAGTTCAATTCTCAGCACCAAATATAAACAGATAAATAAATAAATAAAAATAAAGGTCCATTGACAACTAAAAAGATATTTTTTAAAAAAGGGCTGGGGGCTGGGGTTGTGGCTCAGAGGTACAGTGCTCACCTACCATGCATGAGGCACTGGGTTCATTCCTCAGCACCACATAAAAAATAAAATAATATAAAGATATTGTGTCCACCTATAACTAAAAATAAATATTTAAAAAAGGGCTGGGGATATGACTTAGTGGCAGAGCTCTTGCCTAGCATGTGTGAGGTACTGGATTCAATACCTGGTACTACAAACAAAAAACTTTTTTTAAAAAATTTGAGTTAAAGTATGCATGCTTTTTGTTTTGCTTTGTTTTTGTGGTGGTGAGAATCAAAATCAGGGCTTTGTACATGCTTAGGCAAGTGCTCTACCAATGAGCTACATGTCCAACACTAAGGTATTCATGATTTCTAGAGTTTGTTTTACATTATTATTTTTTCTAGCAAAGCTTAGGCTCACAAATTATAAGAATTACATATATTCTGAGTTAATAAAGAACAAATAAAGTTAATAAAGAACAAAGCTTAGGCTCACAAATTATAAGAATTACATATATTCTGAGTTAATAAAGAACAAATAAAATTATTAAAAAATTATAATTACCAAAATTATAATGATGTTACTACCACTGCTGAGTAGAAACAGATTAAATAAGACAACAAACTAACATTTCTTCCCCCAAATTTAGAAATTTGCTCAGTCCTATTGCTCTTTCAGTCCACTGAATGTATCTCCCATTCTTATCACTGTTATGCTGAACGCTTTCTATTTAAATGATTTACAGAGCACTGGTCTGCTCACAGATATCATAGTCACCTGTTTATCTTCTGATGTGAGTTGTCATTACATGTGAGTTGTATCTGGTAATGTACCAACTGCAAGTCACTATTTCTGTCCTCAAGAAGATAATAATAGTCCAATTGCAGAAATACAATGCAAAACCCACAGAAAATAATTCAAGGTCATCCAATATTAGGGTCAAATTTTGTGGTACAGCTACTGCTATGAAAGTGGTCAAGGAAAGCCTTGTTAGGAGAAGGAACACTGGATATGAGCTCAGAAGTTTGGGGAATGGGACTGGGGATGTGGCTCAAGCGGTAGCTCACTCGCCTGGCATGCGTGCAGCCTGGGTTCGATCCTCAGCACCATATACAAATAAAGATGTTGTGTCCGCCAAAAAAAAAAAATGTTGCAGGCTAAACTAACATTAGGCTTAACATTTTTCCAATACCTGATTGGCACAAATTTAAAAAAAAAAGAAGTTTGGGGAATATTCAAGCTTTTGAAAAGAAGGCACGCTGTTTGGGAAAGCATCCTACCTGAGATTTTTTCCATCTCTTCCAATAGCTTTTCCAAGTCCTTATTCAGGTCTGACAGCATTCGCAGCATATTGTCGTAATTTCTTTCCCCAGGGTCAGAATCAGCCATCTAGGTGGTGCACAGCAAGAAGCTGCCATGAGATGGACTGGCATTTCACTTCTACTCCACATTCCACAGCCAGTGATTCTTTAAAGAACTCTTCCCTGGCTCTTAGATTCGGACAGTACCACTTACTCCACAGGCATTAGCATCAGTTGCCAGGGAGACTGGGCAACTCATTCACATTTTCAACTATAGTTTTGTACTTTGTAAAAGGGCACTGCTAATAGTACCTGTACCTTATGGATAAGGTTTTTGTAAGGATTAAATGTTATAAATTATGTACCCTTCTGCAAGTACCTACAATAATAAACACTTAATAAATCATACTTATTGTTATTTAAAATATTGAAAGCCAACAAATTTACTCCAGATCTTCTTCTGATCTTTACTAATCACATCAATTCATTCCATTAATAATTGATGCTTATCTATTTAACTACAAGACTCTGGGCTAGGAAAGAAGGGAGAAAAATAATTAATAAAGCCATAGAAACTGCCAGGGAATTTATACTCTGGGAGATTATGAGGGAAGAAACTAGGTGACTGTTAATCAGGCAGGGGATGGCCCCAACATAACGTTGTTCTCAGGGTGCTTGTGGATGTGTGGGGTACAGTTCTTGGCGCTTGCTATAGTAAGAGGCCTCCATTTCGTAGCCTATGGCTCCCAGGCCTCTCCCATCATGGCAGGTCTCAACTGGTGTTGGGCTTGTGCTGATCCACCCTTCTTATTAAAGGTGAAAATTCTGAGGAGGGGCAGGGCACCCTCTAGCTCACGTGAGGTAGATCTGAGAACCAAAGGTGTAGGGGCAGGGTGTGTGGCCTTTTGGGATCTGTGAATGTGCTGCTTCTGTGGGCACGGAGCCATTCTCACTGGCAACTCCACCCTTTCTGCTGGCTTTAAATTCTTATTACTTTTGTAAGTAGAGATAGTTTGCTAGAGCAAGTGTGGGAGGTGTGGGAGGCAGGGCCAGGGCCTGAGAGTGGGCGATGGAAGAAAGAAATGTCTGGAACACCTTCCTTGACTTTTACTGTGTCCATGGTCTGTTCTGTGGTCAGTTTCTCCCTTCCCTTTCCCAGCTAGGCCTCTCACATATGCCTGCCCCGTAGTTCCTACTCCTCAACAACTGTCCTCTGGCATCTCTCTGCCCTGCGCAGAAACTGCTCTTACCAAAATCAAAGGGGACCACTGCAGAAGGTTGAAAGGAGGCAAGAATAGGAAAACTAGTTAGGAGAGCACTGTGGTGCTCTCAGGTATCTGGGATAGCCCTGAAAATAAGAAATGTGAGGGTATTTGAGGGGCTCTTAAATCAAGTGCAGGGAGTGAGGGTCTGGGGAGTGTGACAGGACAGAATGGGTGTTTGAGGAAAAGGGAGACACGTAGAGTTACTGAAGTAAGAAAAACCGGGACCCACCCCTCGTGTGCAGATTTGAGGACTGCATGTTGTTCAGAGGTGTCAGGTATGAGGTGGTATGTGGAGGGCAGGTGTCCCACCTGAATGTGGTGATGGGGAGATGCAAGATGAGTGGAATGAGGACCATGGGTGTGTAGAGTGCAGGACCTGTAATGTACGGTGCCAAGAGACAGTGGGGGCAGTGGGTGAGGACGTGAGGACAGGGTTGGGGGGACGTGGGGTGAGGAGTTGAGGTCAGGGGTGAGGGGTGAGGAGTGAGGAGTGAGGAGCTGAGGTGAGGGGTGTGAGGTGAGGAGCTGAGGTGAGGGGTGTGAGGTGAGGAGCTGAGGTGAGGGGTGTGAGGTGAGGAGCTGAGGTGAGGGGTGTGAGGTGAGGAGCTGAGGTGAGGGGTGTGAGGTGAGGAGCTGAGGTGAGGGGTGTGAGGTGAGGAGCTGAGGTGAGGGGTGTGAGGTGAGGAGCTGAGGTGAAGGGTGTGAGGTGAGGAGCTGAGGTGAGGAGTGTGGGTGAGGAGCTGAGGTGAGGGGTGTGGGTGAGGAGCTGAGGTGAGGGGTGAGGAGTGAGGAGCTGAGGTGAGGGGTGAGGGGTGAGGAGCTGAGGTGAGGGGTGAGGAGCTGAGGTGAGGGGTGTGAGGTGAGGAGCTGAGGTGAGGGGTGTGAGGTGAGGAGCTGAGGTGAGGAGTGTGGGTGAGGAGCTGAGGTGAGGGGTGTGAGATGAGGAGCTGAGGTGAGGGGTGAGGAGCTGAGGTGAGGGGTGACGGGTGAGGAGCTGAGGTGAAGGGTGTGGGGTTAGGAGCTGAGGTGAGGAGTGTGGGTGAGGAGCTGAGGTGAGGGGTGTTAGGTGAGAAGATGAGGTGAGGGGTGAGGAGTGAGGAGCTGAGGTGAGGGGTGAGGGGTGAGGAGCTGAGGTGAGGGGTGAGGAGCTGAGGTGAGGGGTGTGAGGTGAGGAGCTGAGGTGAGGGGTGAGGAGTGAGGAGCTGAGGTGAGGGGTGAGGGGTGAGGAGCTGAGGTGAGGGGTGTGAGGTGAGGAGCTGAGGTGAGGGGTGAGGAGTGAGGAGCTGAGGTGAGGGGTGTGAGGTGAGGAGCTGAGGTGAGGGGTGAGGGGTGAGGAGCTGAGGTGAGGGGTGTGAGGTGAGGAGCTGAGGTGAGGGGTGAGGAGTGAGGAGCTGAGGTGAGGGGTGTGAGGTGAGGAGCTAAGGTGAGGGGTGTGAGGTGAGGAGCTGAGGTGAGGGGTGAGGGGTGAGGAGCTGAGGTGAGGGGTGAGGAGTGAGGAGCTGAGGTGAGGGGTGAGGGGTGAGGAGCTGAGGTGAGGGGTGAGGAGCTGAGGTGAGGAGTGTGGGTGAGGAGCTGAGGTGAGGGGTGTGAGGTGAGGAGCTGAGGTGAGGGGTGTGAGGTGAGGAGCTGAGGTGAGGAGTGTGGGTGAGGAGCTGAGGTGAGGGGTGAGGAGCTGAGGTGAGGGGTGAGGGGTGAGGAGCTGAGGTGAGGGGTGTGAGATGAGGAGCTGAGGTGAGGGGTGTGAGATGAGGAGCTGAGGTGAGGGGTGTGAGATGAGGAGCTGAGGTGAGGAGTGTGGGTGAGGAGCTGAGGTGAGGGATGTGAGATGAGGAGCTGAGGTGAGGAGTGTGGGTGAGGAGCTGAGGTGAGGGGTGTGAGATGAGGAGCTGAGGTGAGGGGTGACGGGTGAGGAGCTGAGGTGAAGGGTGTGGGGTGAGGAGCTGAGGTGAGGAGTGTGGGTGAGGAGCTGAGGTGAGGGGTGTGAGGTGAGGAGCTGAGGTGAGGGGTGACGGGTGAGGAGCTGAGGTGAGGGGTGTGAGGTGAGGAGCTGAGGTGAGGGGTGAGGAGTGAGGAGCTGAGGTGAGGGGTGAGGGGTGAGGAGCTGAGGTGAGGGGTGTGAGGTGAGGAGCTGAGGTGAAGGGTGTGAGGTGAGGAGCTGAGGTGAGGGGTGAGGGGTGAGGAGCTGAGGTGAGGGATGTGAGGTGAGGAGCTGAGGTGAGGGGTGAGGAGTGAGGAGCTGAGGTGAGGGGTGAGGGGTGAGGAGCTGAGGTGAGGGGTGTGAGGTGAGGAGCTGAGGTGAGGGGTGAGGAGTGAGGAGCTGAGGTGAGGGGTGTGAGGTGAGGAGCTAAGGTGAGGGGTGTGAGGTGAGGAGCTGAGGTGAGGGGTGAGGAGTGAGGAGCTGAGGTGAGGGGTGAGGGGTGAGGAGCTGAGGTGAGGGATGTGAGGTGAGGAGCTGAGGTGAGGGGTGAGGAGTGAGGAGCTGAGGTGAGGGGTGAGGGGTGAGGAGCTGAGGTGAGGGGTGTGAGGTGAGGAGCTGAGGTGAGGAGTGTGGGTGAGGAGCTGAGGTGAGGGGTGTGAGGTGAGGAGCTGAGGTGAGGGGTGTGAGGTGAGGAGCTGAGGTGAGGGGTGAGGAGTGAGGAGCTGAGGTGAGGGGGGTGAGGTGAGGAGCTGAGGTGAGGGGTGAGGGGTGAGGAGCTGAGGTGAGGGGTGAGGAGTGAGGAGCTGAGGTGAGGGGGGTGAGGTGAGGAGCTGAGGTGAGGAGTGTGGGTGAGGAGCTGAGGTGAGGGGTGAGGAGCTGAGGTGAGGGGTGAGGGGTGAGGAGCTGAGGTGAGGGGTGACGGGTGAGGAGCTGAGGTGAAGGGTGTGGGGTTAGGAGCTGAGGTGAGGAGTGTGGGTGAGGAGCTGAGGTGAGGGGTGTTAGGTGAGAAGATGAGGTGAGGGGTGAGGAGTGAGGAGCTGAGGTGAGGGGTGTGAGATGAGGAGCTGAGG
>NC_135534.1:211829116-211844116 GCF_045843805.1 Urocitellus parryii | reverse complement strand
CTCCCAGGGGGGGGCCGCGGCGGCCGCGCCCCGGGCCAGCGCACACGCGCGCGGGCCGCCCGCCGGCTCGGGACCGGGAGCGGGCAGAGGGCCACTCGCAGCGGGCGAGGGGGAAAGAGGGACGGGGCCCCTCAACCCCCGGCCGCGCGAACAGAGCCCCACCGCCACCGCGCGCGCACACACGCGGCACCAGCGGCCCACACGGTGGCCCCATATGCGCCAGGAGGCCCGGCCAGGCCCAGCGGGAACCCTCCCCCGACTCGAAGGCGGGAGGCGCGGGCCGCGGTAGGCACAAAGAGCAGGCGCTCGGCCCCCACCCGCGGGGGGCCGGCGGACCCCTGCCCTCCCAGACGGCGGGGAGGGGGGGACTCTCGCCTACACTCACCACCGACGGTGGCGTAGCGCACAAGGCAGGGGGCGGCCGATGGGGGAATCCGGTACCCCACACGAGGCACGCCCTTCACAGATCGCTAGAGAAACGTTCCTCACTGAGGGTGGGCCGCACCCAACCCAGCCCCTCTCCCGACCGGCCGCCGGGACAACGAGGGGGGATCTGCGGTATGGGCAAGCACAAGGCTTCTCGAGCGTTCGCGGCCGGGGACACCCAAAGCCCCATCGCCTCAGGGGCCGGACCCGGCCCCTGCTCAGCGTCCCGCCACAATCGCTCGCACGCCCGGGCAGCATCTCCTTTTCCCCCACCGGAGGGAGGAAAGAGCGCGCGGGCGCCCGCTCGCCTAACACTCCCCGCGCCACTCAGCGCTGGGGACGACAACGCGACCCGCTCCCCCCCGGAGAGGGGACGGGCAACGCTGCCGGGCTCACCGCCTCGATCCCCCGAACGAAGCAACACCGTTCTTCCCTTCAGGCACTCGCCTCGGAAACCCCCGCAGACGGGGCGAGACCGACAGCGAGGCGGCGGCCGGCCGCGGCAGCGGCACCGGGACCGGGAACAGCACACACCGGCTCAGCCTCAGGCACCTCAGGAAACGACCCGGAGCGCCCCAGGAGCACCGAAGCAGAGGCGCGCCGTCGCGCCGAGGGAGCACGGCGGCAGCCCTCCCCGACGCGGGGAGGGCCACACACACGGCCCTTGGCCGCCCAGAGCGGGCGGCGGGCGGGAAGCACCCGCTACGTCAAAGGACCCCGGGAGCGAGGTCGAGGCCGGATTCCGCACCCCCGCCCTTCCCCGCACCGCGAACGGGCGGGGAGGCAAGGCGAGGGGCCCGCGGGCAGGACGAGAAGAGCTGGCCCATTCGCCATGAATGTCCGTCCCTCGCCTGGCGCGGCTTTGGTCCAGCCCAGGAGAGCGCAAAGTCACCACATCGATCAGCAGAGTGGGCGGGAGAGACCCGGGGAGCAGGGGGAGACCCGGCGAGGACCGCTTCTAAGAGGAGCCTGCTACGGCCTCGCCGGCCCCACACCCCAGGGAGAGCGGCCGACGACACGGAACGGGGAACGCCTGACACGCGGCTCGGAGCCATGGAAGCTAGCGTCGTCACACCGCCCTCGGCGCCCGCAGCGGGGAGCGCACGGGCGGTAAAGGACCACCCGCCACCTCCCCCACCGCCCTTCCGGCGCCAGGAGACCGGCCGGCCGGAGGTGGCAACCACCGCGAGGGCGCTCCAGGTGCACCGAAGAGCCGTCGCACGCAGGCCCAAGGCAGGCGGCTCAAGAGGGAACGGGTCCGGGCCACCCCATCAGCCCAGAGCCCCGCACGCACCCGGAGGCCCAAGCTCCCTCCCTCCCTCTGGCGGCACACGCCAGAGGACACCGTGTCAGCACCTACCCGATGGCAGAAAACGGCCAACTCGGGCCAAAACAACCGCGACCGGGGCAACGGGGAACAGTTCACTCACCACTGCCGCCTTCCCCGAAGAGAGTCACGGTCGGCGGACCGCGAAATCGAGCCCATCACCGAGATCCAGAGCCCCTAGGGACAACTGGTCGACCCTCGTTGACGAAGGCGCAAGCAAGAGGCGGGGACCACCATCCCCAACGAGCAGGATCGGGGGGCGGCCGGGGAACACGCTAAGACCCACCACCGAAGGACGCCGCGCACAGCCATCGGGACAAGCCCCGGGCAGCGGCCCCCAAAGAGGGAACGCGGCAAGGCCGGGCCAGCACACCCCTCCGGCCCGCCCGGCGCAGCCCCGCGGCCAAAACCCACGAGAGAGAGGGAGAGGGAGAGGAAGCGGGAGAAAAAGAAGACAGAAGTCCCGGCGGCCGACCCAGACCGGGCAAAGCGAAGCCCGCGCCACCGAAGGAACCGCTCAAGACCGCCACCCGAGGCGCCCGCGGCCCGGACCGAGCAGGGAGAGGAGACAACCGACACACACACACACACACTAAGCCCGCCGGTCCAATATCCCGCCAACGGGCCACAACGGCCCAGCCCAGCGCGACCGAGACAGTTCCGCCGGCGCCGCCCAGCTCCTGGAACTCCGTCTCGGCCACCGCCGCCGAATATCACGCCTTGGCGACTTCCGATGAGAAGACGCTCCCATAAAAGCGGCCACCAGGGGGAGCTCGACAACCGTCAACCAAATCCGGAGGAAGGGACGCGGAACCTCGGTCGGCGTCAGCGGGATCCGCTCCGCAGGGGTCGTAGAAAGTCACCCGGACACGTCCCACCAGTCGGGTCGCCCCGCCAGGGCCCCCCACACACACACAGCGGCGGGCACGAGACGCAGGCAGGTCGGCCCAGCACCCCTAGAGAACCCGGCGGGGGACACGGGCGGTGTGGGACTTCAAAACCGAAACCACCACGGTGAAGCCACTGTTAAGACAGGCAGATTGCTAGGCCACGGTCGGATCCATCCAGAGAATGGAGGAATGGACACAAACGTGTAAAAACCCGTTGAAATCGGCTGCTTGGGAATTTGATCTGCTGGTCTTTGGGCTTGGGGTTCCCGCCTGTTTCCGTACCCCCCCCCAAAAAAAAAAAAAAAATGGGAAGATGAACAGCCTCTGAGAATCCTCCCTCCTCTCTGTCTGTGGTTCAGTGGCAGAGGGCCGGCCTAGCACATAGGAGGCGCTGGGTTTGAGCCTTAGCGCGGCATACAAAAAGGAACAAGTCGAAAGAAGGCGTGCTGTCCACCTACAACTACTCCAAAAATGAAAAAAAAGAATACTGATCATGATAGGAAAAAGGATTTTTCCTTGTGGAGTTCTATTTTGTCTGTCTGGCCGCATTATCTTTTTTTTTTTTTTTTTGTCTGTTTGTTTGTTTGTTTGTTTTGTTTTGTTTTGTTTTAACAAAGAGTGAGAGAGAACTTTGATATTTACTTTTTAGTTTTCGGCGGACGGACACAACATCTTTGTTTGTATGTGGTGCTGAGGGACGAATCCCGGCCGCACGCATGCCAGGCGAGCGCGCTGCTGCTTGAGCCACATCCCCAGCCCCTTTTTAAACTTTTACTTATCTTTCTTTTTTAAAGACCGGGGGGGGGGGGGGGAGAGAGAGAGAGAGAGAGAGAGAGAGAATATTTTGAATATTTTTTATGTTTGTTTTTCAGTATTCAGTGAACACAACATGTTTATTTTATGCGGTGCTGAGGCTGGAACCCAGCAGGACAGAGGAGCGCGTTACCACTTGAGCCACATCTCCAGCCCATGAATTCTTATTTGTATTTGTGTCTTTATTTATCTTTTTTTTTTTTTGGGGGGGGGGGGTGCTGTTTCTGTTGCTGCTGCTGTTGTTGTTTTCCCTAAGAAATGAGCATATTCTTGAATGGCAAGTCATTTTCCATTGGGTCACAGGGCCAAATTTTACCTTTAGGCACTTGGTAATCAGGAGCTGTAACAGGGCTCTAAGAGCGGCTGCCTCGGCTAAAAAGTGTGGGCCCTTGCCCCAGAGCGAAACAACAACAACAACAACAACAACAACAACAACAACGGGGGTGGGGGGGGGGACAGAAAGCAAAAAGAAAAAAAAAAAGAATCGAACAAAAAATCCAATCAATCCATGGGCCAAGGACCTGAACAGATACTTCTCAGAATTGGATTAAGACGCTCCTATAAAAGCGGCCACCAGGGGGAGCTCGAAAACCGTCAACCAAATCAGGCTGAAGGGACGCGGAACCTCGGTCGGTCGGTGTCAGCGGGATCTGCTCCGCAGGGGTCGTAGAAAGTCACCCGGGCACGTGCCACCAGCCGCCGCCTCTCCCCCTCCCCCAGGGTCCCCCGCAGCAGCGGGAGGCGCCGGCAGTCTGCCCAGCACCCCTAGAGAATCCGGCGGGGGACACGGGCGCTGTGGGAGTTCAAAACCGAAACCACCACGGTGAAGCCACAATTAGACAGGCAGACTGATAGGCCACGGTTGGATCCATCCAGACGATGTAGGAATTGACAGAAACATGTAAAAATCAGTTTGACATCGGTTGCTTGGGAATTTGATCTGCTGGTCTTTGGGCTTTGTGTTTCCTCCTTTTTCTGTACAAAAAAAAAAAAAAAAAAAAAAAATTGGAAGATGACCAGCCTCTGAGAATCCTTTCTTGTCTAGGGGCTGTCTATGTCTTTGGGTCAGTGGCAGAGGGCCGGCCTAGCACAGAGTCTGAGCCTTAGCACGCCATATACAAAAAGGAACAAATCGAAAGAAGGTGTGCTGTCCACCGACAACATACTACGAAACAGGAGAAAAAAAAAAAAAAAAAGAATACTAATCCTAATAGGAAAAAGGATGCTTCCTTGTGGAGTTCTATTTTGTCTGTTTGGCCATTTTATCTTTTTTTTTTTTTTTTTTTTTTTTTTAATCTATCAATATCACAGAGCCAAATTTTACATTTAGGTACTTAGTAATCAGAAGCTGTAACAGGGCTCTAAGAGAGGCTGCCTTGGCTAAAAAGCATGGTCTGTTGCCCTAGACTGAAACACCACATGCTCTGGGATAAATAAAGCTGGAGAAAGCTTGCCATCTCTACCTTCATTTTTATCTGTGTGCACATATTACGCACTGTTTCATCTAAGACGTAGCAGGGCAACAATATCTGTCAGCCCTAAATGGACCCAACCCCTGCCCTCCCCAGCCACACAGGAGACCACAGTCTGAGCAAGAGCACTTCACGGTGTTGTCATTCTGGTGTTGTGGCTCAGTGGTACAGCACTTACCAAGTACGCATGAGGCACAGGGTTCAATCCCAGCACCACATTAAAATCATCATCATCATCATCATCACCTAAATAGACAAAATAAACTTATTTATTTATCTATCTATCTATCTATCTATCTATTTATTTATTTATTTATTTATCTGTTTGTTTATTTATTGGAGGAGGCCTGTAAACAGGGATTGAACTCAGGGGCACTCACTGACTACTGAGCCACATCCCCTAGCCCTACCTATCTAGTATGTTACTTAGAGACAGGGTCTCACTGAGTTGCTTAGTGTCTCACTTTTGCTGAGGGTGGCTTTAAACTCTGGATCCTCCTGCCTCAGCTGAGAGAGAGAGAGAGAGAGAGAGAGAGAGAGAGAGAGAGAGAGAGAGAAGCATCTGGGATGACAGACATAGGCCACTGTACTCAGTCACTTATTTATTTTCAGTACGACTTCAAGGTACACACAAGACAATCACTGCCAGGCGTAGGAGGAACATAGCACATTGATAAACAGTCAGATCTTTGAGGAAGCATTAAACAATCTTAAGGTAGTGTGCAAGTCATTCCATAACCTCAGAATACCTACATGAGGGTTGGGATTGTAGCTCAGTGGTAGAGCGCTTGCCTTGCATTCCTGAGGCCCTGGGCTCAATCCTCAGCACCACATAGAAATAAATAAATAAAGATAAAGACATTGTGTCCATCTACAGCTTAAAAAAAAAATGTTTAGAAAAAAATAAATAGATACCTATATGAAAACCAGAGAGAATTAAAAGAAAAGATGGATAAATCAATTATGGCAAAGAGACGAGAACACTCATCCCTTAGCAGCTGATGACATAGGCCATAAATAAATAATCAGTAACAAAGGACAGCAGAAGCACATCACGAACAACCCACACCTAATGGTCATGTTCAGAACACTGCAAGGCCACCACTACACAGCAGACCTTCTTCCTTTTCTTTTAATATTTATTTTTATGTGGTACTGAGGATCGAACCCAGGGCCTCACACACGCAAGGCAAGTGCTTTACCACTGAGCCACAACCCCAGCCCCAGCAGACCTTCTTTTAAAGTGAATACGGAATGTTTACCAAAGTTGACCATAGAATGGAACATAAACCCAATCTCGACAAAGTCTAAAACATGAAATCACACCACAACTCTTCTCTGAACACCACAAAAGTAATCTGGAGGTCAGGCATGTTGGCCACTGCCAGGATTCATTTCAGGCAGACTGATAGGCCACGGTTGGATCCATCCAGACAATGTAGGAATTGACAGAAACATGTAAAAATCAGTTTGCATCTTTCACAAACTCTTGAGAGGGGCAGGTCAGGGGTCAAGGTGAGATTGAAATACCCCCAACAAAGTGTCAACTTTATCAAACCAGTAGCCTAGATAAAGCAGGTACTTGTACTATTCCTTCTCTGTGCCATTTTGTTCTTTTTTTTTTTTTTTTTTTTTGGGGGGGGGTGGTTCCAGCCACTTTGGGTTCCTACCAGTTTGTCTGCAAGGGAAAATTTGTTTTCTGCCAGGCTGGGGTGCCAGTTATCAGGGCGGGGAAGTAAGATTCTTACACTAAACCGGGCTTGCTTGGGGCAGGTCTCAGTTCTAATTTACATAACAACAGGCAGTGCAAAGTCTCTCCCACTGCCCCTGAAGGAAGAAAAATATGGCCTCTCCAGGCTGTTCACAATTCCCAGCCTGTTTCAGATTCCAGTATGGTTTCCCGTATCTGTTTTAAGGGTCAGTTTGTCTCTCTAACTCTGCATTTATGGTTTAAAACTAAACTAAGAGGTTAATTTGGATATCACTTGTTTCAGAGCATTTGTTCAATGTGTCCACCAGCATTTAATTTCTCTCTCCTGATGTTCCTTAATAACCTGATTGCTTTGGCCTCCTTCTCCTGGATCATGTGTAACTTGTCCCCCCCCCCCCCACACACACACACACCCTTTGGTATAAAAAGAAACCTAGGAGGAGATTGATCCTAAAGAAAAGGGGTGCTCCACTAAGTGAGAAACTGAAAATCCAGTGATTAAAAAGAGTTTGGTGTGGAGAAAGAGAGGGAAATGTGTGTGTGTGTGTGTGTGTGTGTGTGTGTGTGTGTGTGTGTGTATGTGTTATAGAGAGAGAAGGAGAGAGTCTCCTGTACTTCAGGGTTTTTGTTTGTCTGTCTGTCTGTCTGTCTGTTTGTTTGTTGTCTAATAATTACAGTGTTTGAATTGGAAGCTCTGCCCTGGCTAATTCTTTCCAATTCTTACAAAGTAGTAACTGTGGTTATGTTCATTTCTGTTAATGATTCATTCTTCCTGCTTTTTAAATTCATTGATCACCCAGAACTTTTTTGTTTGGGGCAGGAGGGGTCCAAGTGCTTGAGAGAATTTTTTTTTTTTTTCCTGTGTCATTTGAATGGAGATTTGGACCTCTGACTAAGAGTAGAGTTTTCTAAGAGAAAAGAGAAGAGCTCTAAGGGAAAAGCAGGGGATTAGATTAAAAAAAAAAAAAAAGCCTTTTGAAACCAAACTATTGTTAGGTAAAACTGCTTACTCCTTGCCCTGAATGAGTAGAATCTTAAAATATGTGATATGTTTGGGTCAGTCCAATGTGTCTTTGCGATTCATCATCATCTGAAGTGGCACCCCCCCCCCCCTCTCTCCACTGAAAAGTCTTAACTGGGCCTCTTCAGAAATCTTCACCCAGACTGGTTTTAGGTCTGTCGGCAAAAGAGTCTCTGCAAAAGAATTCAAGGTGGATAAACTTCCTATTTTCGTGTCGCCCTGTTTACTTGGCCACTGGCCGAGAAGACACCAGCACTCCAGGTGCTGGACACCCCCTTACTAGTTTTTCACAAACATATCCAGAATAGTACTTTGAAGAAATGTGCAAACAAGGCCTCTGGCCTTGAGCTGGACTTCACCCAGAGGTCTACATTTTTAAGATACGAGAAGTTACCAACTGGACTCCATGGTTACAGCTGGCAGGGAGAGACTAGACAGGGGGGAAGAAGCTCTCCCCTTCTCAGGTGTTGTCCTCGAAGGGTGGGTTAACATGCCCAGAACAGTGAGAGAAAAAGCTGCTTTTATGTGAACTTCTGCAGACCATGAATTTCTGAGCCCCTCCCCTTACATGCTCGGTATAAAACTCTGAAACTACCTGAAGTCGGGGTTCAGGGGATTAATTCATTACAGCAAAAGCCGTGTCCTCTGAACCTGGCGGCAGCCAAATAAAACCGTTTCCCGCTCTGTTCGGTCGGTGCCTTGCCTCATTTGTCCCTACAACACATCCATGCAAGGAAGACTTTATCAAACCAGTAGCCTAGGTAAAGCAGGTTCCAGGTTGCTTTTTGCCACCATCACCAACACCAACCCCTCCCCCCCCTTGCGCCCCCCCCCCTTCTTTGCAACTGAGAGATAAGCTAACATGGGTCACTCTATATGCAATGAATACCAATAATTTCTTCTGATTTTTTTAAATTACACACAAACAAACAAGCCAAAAACCATGAAAAGTATAAACTATGTTACTGAGAATCAAGAAGAGTAATTCACTCATGTAAATTCAGAAATTCGGTAAGGTGGTTGTTGTTTCTGTTGTGGTTGTTGCTGCTGTTGTTTGTCCTTTTTTGTCTTTTTAAAAAAATTTTCGGGCTGGGGATGTGGCTCAAGCGGTAGCGCGCTCGCCTGGCATGCGTGCGGCCCGGGTTCGATCCTCAGCACCGCATACCAACAAAGATGTTGTGTCCGCCGAGAACTAAAAAAATAAATATTAAAAAAAAAAAAAAAAAAAAAAATTTTCTCCCAAGTGTCAAATCAAGGAAAGGGGTGGGGGGAGGTGGTGGTGGGGGTCAGAAAATGTAACAGGGGTCCACTTGATATGCTTTGAGTATAAGTCTCACTGCTCAGCCACTGAGGCTCATGTTAAAACCCATATCCTTTTTCCTTTCTCTTTTCCCTTCCTTCCCCCTCCCTAATCACAGGTGAAGCTACATTGACTTTCAGGGTGGGATATCTGCCCATTGGCTAACAAATATTTAGAATTTCCATCCAGAAAATCACTTTTTCTGTGTGATAACCTTGCTAGGCCTCGGATGCGTTAAAACAACAGAGTGTCAGCAGAGTCGTCAGAGTTTTGCTGCTGTAAAGGTTCAGTTCTTATGTTTTCTTATTATAATAAATTCCCCCTCTTCCTTCTGAGATGCTTTGCCTCTGAGCAACACCCCCCAACACCTACACCTCTCTCTCTCTCTCTCTCTCTCTCTCTCTCTCTCTCTCTCTCTTTACCGCAGGGCTCCATAAGTTGCTGAGGCTGGGCTTAGTCTTGTGATTCTCCTGAATCACCCCACATCTCTGCCACTGGAGATGTGTGCACATCTGGGGACTAGAGTAGTATGCTGTGTGTGAGAGATTTTTTTATTATTCAAAAGTTGGTACACTTAAAGACATATAGGTTTCCTACACGAGAGGTCACCAATTAATGCCCTTTTTATTTATTGTATTTTATTGTATTGTACCGAAGCTCTAAACTTATCCCGTAGTCAGTGACACATGTGGAAGTTCTAACACTTGAATTCGGTGTAACATTCAGATTTAAAAAAAAAAAAAAAAAAAAAAAAAAAAAAAAAAAAAAGATCTGTGCTTGGGGCTGGGGATGTGGCTCAAGCGGTAGCACGCTCGCCTGGCATGCGTGCGGCCCGGGTTCCATCCTCAGCACCACATACCAACAAAGATGTTGTGTCCGCCGAAAACTAACTAACTAAGTAACTAACTAACTAACTAACTAACGAAGTAAATACATAGATAGATAGATAGATGATAGATAGATAGATATTAAAAATCTCTCTCTCTCTCTCTCTCTCTCTCTCTCTCTCTCTCTCACTCTCACACTCTCTCTAAAAAATAAAAAATAAATAAATAAAAAGATCTGTGCCATTAATGACCAGTTTTCACATCTGTTAGTTTTGATTGGATAAGTAAGGGTTTGTTTTGTGATCGTTTGTTGAAAGAACACTCCTGTAGCAGGCGAGTGGCACTGTGTCCTGAATGCATAAGAGTATTTGTCCACTTGTGTCCAAGCTGTTCACCTAGGTCCAACTGTTGGTGAGCAAAAACCACATCGTGGCAGTTATCTGGCCAGAGTCATAGATTCTTTTTTTTTTTTTTTTTTTTTTTTTTTTTTTAAGAGAGAGTGAGAGAGGAGAGAGAGAGAGAGATAGAGAGAGAGAATTTTTAATATTTATTTTTAGTTCTCGGCAGACACAACATCTTTGTTGGTATGTGGTGCTGAGGATCGAACCCGGGCCGCACGCATGCCAGGCGAGCGCACTACCGCTGAGCCACATCTCCAGCCCCAGAGTCATAGATTCTGAACGTGGCTTCCAAAGTCAAAGGTCAACGACTGTATGTAGGACTTCTAGGCAACTGTGATGTGAAGATCTCTGGGCTTGTTGTACAATAAATGTGTCTGTGTTCCTTCAGCGCAGAAGGAAATGTATGCATTCTAGAATGCAAAGCTTGGGCTAGGGTTTTAGCTCGGCAGTAGAGCACTGGCCTGGGAGGTGTGGAGCGGTGGATTCGATCCTGATCCTGAGCACCACAGAACCAAAAACAAAGGGACAAACAAGCCAATAAGGTAAAGATATTGTGTCCATCCATCTACAACTCAAAAAATTAAAGGGGAAAAAAAATAAAATGCAAGGCTTAGCCAGGCATGGGTTGGGGGTTCATGTCTGTCCCCCACCCCCCACCCCCCAAGAGGATCAGGAGGAGGTTGAGAGAAGGATTGTAAGCTCATGGCGAAAGTAACCTCGAGAGACCCCTGTCTCCAAAAGAAAATTTGTGATAGTAAAAGCAAATGGGACTCTGTTTTGTTTTACTGTCTCCATTCTGTAAAACAACCAGGCCGAGTAGAAGGGTCATGACTGGGGCAAGATGTTCTTTTCCTTTTGCTATAGAAAACTTTAAGGACAGGGGACGTTGTTTCTGTAACTAGCCCCTAACGGGGCTATGCTTCTGTCACTGGAGTGGCTAGGCTGATTGTGATTGGCTGAGCGTCCCTCCGCCTGACTTCACTCTCCAGCTTCTGTAACTTGGCTTGCTTGCATTAGCTAGACGCCCCCTCCCTCCAAAACGTCCCTTTTGCCGGTTTCAGGCTTCTAAGGAGCACCCTTGCAATTGTTTGAGGCTGGTCAGGGGAACAGCTGTATGTTCTTCTGGTCAGTCGCCGCTAGTTGTGCTTTCATAAAGGCTTGATTCCTTTATACGCGAGTGGTCTGGAAGTCAGTTTTTGAAACCCCGGGACCAAGCTTTAACTAGAACAAGAACAAGCAAGCAAGCAAGCAAGCAAGCAAGCAAGCAAGCAAGCAAGCAAGCAAGAAAACAAACAAATAGATAGATAGATAAATTGAATATGAGGATGTGGCTCAGTCAGTGGTCAAGTGAGTGCTTCTGGGTTCAACTCATAAATCAATGGATTTACCAAAAATGTATAAAAATATCTTTATAAAAAGGGGATGTTGGTTTAGCTCAGTGGCAAACTGTGTGTTCAGTCCCCAGTTTTCCAGGGTCCATGATGAGCCTGCGTGAGGGAGGGGCTGGTTTCCGGTTCCATCCCCACCAAGGAAACCCTGACATGAGTATGGGGAGATGTATTCGGCTATTGGAATGCCAAGGGTAGAGTGATTTCCATGTCGATCTCCCCCCCCCCACCCCCCCACCCCACCCCGCCCTGCCCTTTTTCTGTGTGGGCAAGGTCTCTTCTAGTGTCTTGATTTCTTTTATTTATTTATTTGGCCTAGTTGTAAAGAATGCGTTTGTGTTATTAATTTCTTTTTCTCTGGAGCTGAGGATCGAACCCAGGGCCTCGAATATGCTAGGCGAGCGCTCTAACGCTGTCCAGCCCAGCACGGGAGGCATCTTTTTTTTTGTTTGTTTGTTTTTCTTTATTCTTTTTTTCCCCTTTCCCATGGGCACTTTGAGATGAGATTTCCTTGCCTGTTTGGGTTGTTTGAGTCTCTCTTTGTTCACTACTTTTGTTTCTTTTGTGATGCTAGGCTGGGGAAGAAACCCAGGGCAGGGCCTTGGGCATTGGTCCACAAACGGTCTTGATTGCTGGGCAACACCCTCACCTTTTTTCCTTTGTCTCTTCTTCCCCAGAAAGTAAACCCAGGAAGGGCCTCCCTCTCCTTCCCCCAGGCCCGAATCCATCCTGCTTGGGTTTGGTGCGCAGACAGGTACACACTGGAGACACACACAGACACACACACACACACAGACACACACACACACACACACACACACACACAAACGGGAAACATCACTGTTTTGGTTTGTTTCTCTCTTAACCTCATCCAGGCCCTCCCTCATAACTCTCAGGGGTGGGGGAGGGAAGGTGTTTACCTTGGACCTCTAGTGGTGACAGCCTTGGGAGCGACTACTGCTGGGGAATTGGAGTGAGTGGGATGGGGGAAGTGTAGGATTATAGTTCAAATTCCAAGGGTCGGGCAGAGGCACAGAAGCTATCTCCTAGGTGGGGCATGTTAAAGGCTAAGGAAAGTGATCAGATACCAGCGGTATGTCCCCCCCACCGCCCAGTGCTTCCAGGACTTTACTGTGTGTGTGGGGGGGGGGGGGCGGGGCGGGGGAACAACAGAGCGGGCACTGAGGCCCTTGCCCATCTGTCTTTCCAGGGACTCAGTAGGCTGAGGGAAGAGAGGAAGACATGACGCGGCGGCTTGCAGCTTAGTGATCTGTATATGGATATAGATATAGATATCTAAGTCTGTCTGTCTATCTATCTATCTATGTCTATACATGTAGATAGATGATATCGAAACTGGAAATGGAACTCAGGCAGGTCTTGCAAAATGACGGTAGCTTTGCGCCACCTAGCGTTCAGTGACTGCAACCAACGAGGCTGCCCTTTTGAGACCGCAGACCACTCACTGTGAACTCCCAAGTTCCACAGGGTGGAAACATCCAAGTGTATATGCTTGTGTTTCTGACCCGGTGGCAAGATGAGATCCGACTGAAGAAGCCAAGCAAGCCTAAAACGTGTGTCCCACCTTCACCACTCCTAAGTGTGGAGGATTAGCCAACTGAGAAAGCCTTAGGGGAGGGAGCAGCTTGGGTCCGATAGGGGACACGGACGGACGGACGGCTGGGAAAGGGAAGGACCCTGAGTAACTGCACAGTTGCTCTGGGATCCAATTTTACCTGTAGACCTACTCGGCGATATATAAACCTCAGCCAGCCAGCCTGTGCTGCATTTTGTCCTGCCTTTATTGGTATTAGGTATTTTCCAGAAGAAATTGGGGGGGGGGGGGATTTCCCATCTCGTGTCTCCCGGGACTGAATCCTCCTTGTCCACGCTTTCCCTGAAGATCCTTTAGAGATTCTCCACTTCGAGATGGACCGATGTGTGTGCTGCTGCAGGTTTGACAGCCATCCAGGAGGAAAAACAACCACCACCACCACCACCACCACCACCACCACCACCCCGGGGGGGGGGGGGGAGTCCCAAATCTCCAATACCATCACCTTTGTCATCATTCCACCATCCTTGGAAGAAGGAAGTCGATCCAAAGGTCCTGGAAGAGAACAGTAAGAGTAGTGAAAGATCAGAATGGTGAGACAGTGTCCAGCAACCACCACCTCAGCTACTCACAAGAGAAAGTGAGGTCCTGGGAGTACTCAGGCAACCTCCAGAGACCTCGAGCTTTAACCAGCAAATAGAGAGACAGGAGAGGGAAGGGGAAGGACACCCCCCTCACCCCATGTGATAACACCACCACAGGTGAGCAATAGAGGGACACCCCTTCTCAAAAAAAAAAAAAAAAAAAAATCGAGGTGTAACTCCGTGGTGGTGGTGGCTAGGCACTTCTGGATTCAATCCAGGGGGAATCATATCACCTTTCTTCCCTGTTTTAGGCAGACTTATCTGTCCTTGAGTCCACGCCCAGCATAGTCAAGGATGTCATGTAGACTTTGGAGACCAGAGGATGTCAGAAATGAGTCTTATCAAAAGTAAGAAGCCGAATTACAACTGCGGCCAGGAAGAAGTGCAAGGTGGCCTTTGAATCTCCTCTACGAAACCTCCTGTTGTTGCTGAGGTGCAGAATCACAGTCTTTGGGGACCAGAGTCCCCATGTTTTTGCTTTGCCAGCGCTGCCATAAGCCTTTTTTCCTGTGTCTCAAGACCTTGCCATCCTTATTGGATTGGGCCAAGCTTTCAGCAACAGGAAGAGGGGAGGGAGGGAGGGAGGGGGGGGAGAGAGAGAGAGAGAGAGAGAGAGAGAGAGAGAGAGAGAGAGAGAGAGTGGGAGGAAGGGGAAGGGGAAAACTTAGGGGCTGGGTGTGTGGCTCAACTGGTAGCATGGGGCGCCGGGTTAGATCGCACCAAATAAAAACTAAAATAAATAAGTTTAGGGCTGGGGATGTGGCTCAAGCAGTAGTGTGCTCGCCTGGCGTGCGTGCGTGCGTGCGGCCGGCCCGAGTTCGATCCTCAGCACCACATACAACATACAACCATGTTGTGTCCGCCAAAAACTGAAAAATAAATATTAAATAATTCTCTCTCTCTCTCTCTCTCTCTCTCTCTCTCTTTCTTTCTTTAAAAACAAAATTTAAAAAAAAAAGTCTAAAAAATAATAATAATAATAATAAAAATAAAGATGTTGGGTCCGTCCCCCGAAAACTAAACACTAAATATTAAAAAAAAAACAAAAACAAGAAAGAAAAAACAAGAAAGAAGGAAGGAAGGAAGAAAAAAAAAGGCGTGCATAAATGCACACCCAGTTCGGCCCCAATCCCCGTCCGCTTATGTTAGGACAACTGATCGACCTCTATACATACTACATAAAGAGAAAAAAAAAAAAAATCGAAGTCCTCCAGTGGACAACTGG
>NC_135534.1:211789116-211816616 GCF_045843805.1 Urocitellus parryii | reverse complement strand
CCGGTCCCAGCCCCGGAGCCTCCCACGAGACCCGCCGCCCCGCCACCACAGGGTGGCCCTCCACGCGACGAGACGCGCCTGGCCTCCGAACGCCGGCATGCAACGCCACACCTCGGGCCGGTCGAGTCCCACGACCCGGGCCTCTCACAGCTCCAGGGTCCGCTCGCTCGCCACACCGCCCGCGGAACGCTCCCAGGGGGGGGCCGCGGCGGCCGCGCCCCGGGCCAGCGCACACGCGCGCGGGCCGCCCGCCGGCTCGGGACCGGGAGCGGGCAGAGGGCCACTCGCAGCGGGCGAGGGGGAAAGAGGGACGGGGCCCCTCAACCCCCGGCCGCGCGAACAGAGCCCCACCGCCACCGCGCGCGCACACACGCGGCACCAGCGGCCCACACGGTGGCCCCATATGCGCCAGGAGGCCCGGCCAGGCCCAGCGGGAACCCTCCCCCGACTCGAAGGCGGGAGGCGCGGGCCGCGGTAGGCACAAAGAGCAGGCGCTCGGCCCCCACCCGCGGGGGGCCGGCGGACCCCTGCCCTCCCAGACGGCGGGGAGGGGGGGACTCTCGCCTACACTCACCACCGACGGTGGCGTAGCGCACAAGGCAGGGGGCGGCCGATGGGGGAATCCGGTACCCCACACGAGGCACGCCCTTCACAGATCGCTAGAGAAACGTTCCTCACTGAGGGTGGGCCGCACCCAACCCAGCCCCTCTCCCGACCGGCCGCCGGGACAACGAGGGGGGATCTGCGGTATGGGCAAGCACAAGGCTTCTCGAGCGTTCGCGGCCGGGGACACCCAAAGCCCCATCGCCTCAGGGGCCGGACCCGGCCCCTGCTCAGCGTCCCGCCACAATCGCTCGCACGCCCGGGCAGCATCTCCTTTTCCCCCACCGGAGGGAGGAAAGAGCGCGCGGGCGCCCGCTCGCCTAACACTCCCCGCGCCACTCAGCGCTGGGGACGACAACGCGACCCGCTCCCCCCCGGAGAGGGGACGGGCAACGCTGCCGGGCTCACCGCCTCGATCCCCCGAACGAAGCAACACCGTTCTTCCCTTCAGGCACTCGCCTCGGAAACCCCCGCAGACGGGGCGAGACCGACAGCGAGGCGGCGGCCGGCCGCGGCAGCGGCACCGGGACCGGGAACAGCACACACCGGCTCAGCCTCAGGCACCTCAGGAAACGACCCGGAGCGCCCCAGGAGCACCGAAGCAGAGGCGCGCCGTCGCGCCGAGGGAGCACGGCGGCAGCCCTCCCCGACGCGGGGAGGGCCACACACACGGCCCTTGGCCGCCCAGAGCGGGCGGCGGGCGGGAAGCACCCGCTACGTCAAAGGACCCCGGGAGCGAGGTCGAGGCCGGATTCCGCACCCCCGCCCTTCCCCGCACCGCGAACGGGCGGGGAGGCAAGGCGAGGGGCCCGCGGGCAGGACGAGAAGAGCTGGCCCATTCGCCATGAATGTCCGTCCCTCGCCTGGCGCGGCTTTGGTCCAGCCCAGGAGAGCGCAAAGTCACCACATCGATCAGCAGAGTGGGCGGGAGAGACCCGGGGAGCAGGGGGAGACCCGGCGAGGACCGCTTCTAAGAGGAGCCTGCTACGGCCTCGCCGGCCCCACACCCCAGGGAGAGCGGCCGACGACACGGAACGGGGAACGCCTGACACGCGGCTCGGAGCCATGGAAGCTAGCGTCGTCACACCGCCCTCGGCGCCCGCAGCGGGGAGCGCACGGGCGGTAAAGGACCACCCGCCACCTCCCCCACCGCCCTTCCGGCGCCAGGAGACCGGCCGGCCGGAGGTGGCAACCACCGCGAGGGCGCTCCAGGTGCACCGAAGAGCCGTCGCACGCAGGCCCAAGGCAGGCGGCTCAAGAGGGAACGGGTCCGGGCCACCCCATCAGCCCAGAGCCCCGCACGCACCCGGAGGCCCAAGCTCCCTCCCTCCCTCTGGCGGCACACGCCAGAGGACACCGTGTCAGCACCTACCCGATGGCAGAAAACGGCCAACTCGGGCCAAAACAACCGCGACCGGGGCAACGGGGAACAGTTCACTCACCACTGCCGCCTTCCCCGAAGAGAGTCACGGTCGGCGGACCGCGAAATCGAGCCCATCACCGAGATCCAGAGCCCCTAGGGACAACTGGTCGACCCTCGTTGACGAAGGCGCAAGCAAGAGGCGGGGACCACCATCCCCAACGAGCAGGATCGGGGGGCGGCCGGGGAACACGCTAAGACCCACCACCGAAGGACGCCGCGCACAGCCATCGGGACAAGCCCCGGGCAGCGGCCCCCAAAGAGGGAACGCGGCAAGGCCGGGCCAGCACACCCCTCCGGCCCGCCCGGCGCAGCCCCGCGGCCAAAACCCACGAGAGAGAGGGAGAGGGAGAGGAAGCGGGAGAAAAAGAAGACAGAAGTCCCGGCGGCCGACCCAGACCGGGCAAAGCGAAGCCCGCGCCACCGAAGGAACCGCTCAAGACCGCCACCCGAGGCGCCCGCGGCCCGGACCGAGCAGGGAGAGGAGACAACCGACACACACACACACACACTAAGCCCGCCGGTCCAATATCCCGCCAACGGGCCACAACGGCCCAGCCCAGCGCGACCGAGACAGTTCCGCCGGCGCCGCCCAGCTCCTGGAACTCCGTCTCGGCCACCGCCGCCGAATATCACGCCTTGGCGACTTCCGATGAGAAGACGCTCCCATAAAAGCGGCCACCAGGGGGAGCTCGACAACCGTCAACCAAATCCGGAGGAAGGGACGCGGAACCTCGGTCGGCGTCAGCGGGATCCGCTCCGCAGGGGTCGTAGAAAGTCACCCGGACACGTCCCACCAGTCGGGTCGCCCCGCCAGGGCCCCCCACACACACACAGCGGCGGGCACGAGACGCAGGCAGGTCGGCCCAGCACCCCTAGAGAACCCGGCGGGGGACACGGGCGGTGTGGGACTTCAAAACCGAAACCACCACGGTGAAGCCACTGTTAAGACAGGCAGATTGCTAGGCCACGGTCGGATCCATCCAGAGAATGGAGGAATGGACACAAACGTGTAAAAACCCGTTGAAATCGGCTGCTTGGGAATTTGATCTGCTGGTCTTTGGGCTTGGGGTTCCCGCCTGTTTCCGTACCCCCCCCCAAAAAAAAAAAAAAAATGGGAAGATGAACAGCCTCTGAGAATCCTCCCTCCTCTCTGTCTGTGGTTCAGTGGCAGAGGGCCGGCCTAGCACATAGGAGGCGCTGGGTTTGAGCCTTAGCGCGGCATACAAAAAGGAACAAGTCGAAAGAAGGCGTGCTGTCCACCTACAACTACTCCAAAAATGAAAAAAAAGAATACTGATCATGATAGGAAAAAGGATTTTTCCTTGTGGAGTTCTATTTTGTCTGTCTGGCCGCATTATCTTTTTTTTTTTTTTTTTGTCTGTTTGTTTGTTTGTTTGTTTTGTTTTGTTTTGTTTTAACAAAGAGTGAGAGAGAACTTTGATATTTACTTTTTAGTTTTCGGCGGACGGACACAACATCTTTGTTTGTATGTGGTGCTGAGGGACGAATCCCGGCCGCACGCATGCCAGGCGAGCGCGCTGCTGCTTGAGCCACATCCCCAGCCCCTTTTTAAACTTTTACTTATCTTTCTTTTTTAAAGACCGGGGGGGGGGGGGGAGAGAGAGAGAGAGAGAGAGAGAGAGAATATTTTGAATATTTTTTATGTTTGTTTTTCAGTATTCAGTGAACACAACATGTTTATTTTATGCGGTGCTGAGGCTGGAACCCAGCAGGACAGAGGAGCGCGTTACCACTTGAGCCACATCTCCAGCCCATGAATTCTTATTTGTATTTGTGTCTTTATTTATCTTTTTTTTTTTTTGGGGGGGGGGGGTGCTGTTTCTGTTGCTGCTGCTGTTGTTGTTTTCCCTAAGAAATGAGCATATTCTTGAATGGCAAGTCATTTTCCATTGGGTCACAGGGCCAAATTTTACCTTTAGGCACTTGGTAATCAGGAGCTGTAACAGGGCTCTAAGAGCGGCTGCCTCGGCTAAAAAGTGTGGGCCCTTGCCCCAGAGCGAAACAACAACAACAACAACAACAACAACAACAACAACGGGGGTGGGGGGGGGGACAGAAAGCAAAAAGAAAAAAAAAAAGAATCGAACAAAAAATCCAATCAATCCATGGGCCAAGGACCTGAACAGATACTTCTCAGAATTGGATTAAGACGCTCCTATAAAAGCGGCCACCAGGGGGAGCTCGAAAACCGTCAACCAAATCAGGCTGAAGGGACGCGGAACCTCGGTCGGTCGGTGTCAGCGGGATCTGCTCCGCAGGGGTCGTAGAAAGTCACCCGGGCACGTGCCACCAGCCGCCGCCTCTCCCCCTCCCCCAGGGTCCCCCGCAGCAGCGGGAGGCGCCGGCAGTCTGCCCAGCACCCCTAGAGAATCCGGCGGGGGACACGGGCGCTGTGGGAGTTCAAAACCGAAACCACCACGGTGAAGCCACAATTAGACAGGCAGACTGATAGGCCACGGTTGGATCCATCCAGACGATGTAGGAATTGACAGAAACATGTAAAAATCAGTTTGACATCGGTTGCTTGGGAATTTGATCTGCTGGTCTTTGGGCTTTGTGTTTCCTCCTTTTTCTGTACAAAAAAAAAAAAAAAAAAAAAAAATTGGAAGATGACCAGCCTCTGAGAATCCTTTCTTGTCTAGGGGCTGTCTATGTCTTTGGGTCAGTGGCAGAGGGCCGGCCTAGCACAGAGTCTGAGCCTTAGCACGCCATATACAAAAAGGAACAAATCGAAAGAAGGTGTGCTGTCCACCGACAACATACTACGAAACAGGAGAAAAAAAAAAAAAAAAAGAATACTAATCCTAATAGGAAAAAGGATGCTTCCTTGTGGAGTTCTATTTTGTCTGTTTGGCCATTTTATCTTTTTTTTTTTTTTTTTTTTTTTTTTAATCTATCAATATCACAGAGCCAAATTTTACATTTAGGTACTTAGTAATCAGAAGCTGTAACAGGGCTCTAAGAGAGGCTGCCTTGGCTAAAAAGCATGGTCTGTTGCCCTAGACTGAAACACCACATGCTCTGGGATAAATAAAGCTGGAGAAAGCTTGCCATCTCTACCTTCATTTTTATCTGTGTGCACATATTACGCACTGTTTCATCTAAGACGTAGCAGGGCAACAATATCTGTCAGCCCTAAATGGACCCAACCCCTGCCCTCCCCAGCCACACAGGAGACCACAGTCTGAGCAAGAGCACTTCACGGTGTTGTCATTCTGGTGTTGTGGCTCAGTGGTACAGCACTTACCAAGTACGCATGAGGCACAGGGTTCAATCCCAGCACCACATTAAAATCATCATCATCATCATCATCACCTAAATAGACAAAATAAACTTATTTATTTATCTATCTATCTATCTATCTATCTATTTATTTATTTATTTATTTATCTGTTTGTTTATTTATTGGAGGAGGCCTGTAAACAGGGATTGAACTCAGGGGCACTCACTGACTACTGAGCCACATCCCCTAGCCCTACCTATCTAGTATGTTACTTAGAGACAGGGTCTCACTGAGTTGCTTAGTGTCTCACTTTTGCTGAGGGTGGCTTTAAACTCTGGATCCTCCTGCCTCAGCTGAGAGAGAGAGAGAGAGAGAGAGAGAGAGAGAGAGAGAGAGAGAGAGAAGCATCTGGGATGACAGACATAGGCCACTGTACTCAGTCACTTATTTATTTTCAGTACGACTTCAAGGTACACACAAGACAATCACTGCCAGGCGTAGGAGGAACATAGCACATTGATAAACAGTCAGATCTTTGAGGAAGCATTAAACAATCTTAAGGTAGTGTGCAAGTCATTCCATAACCTCAGAATACCTACATGAGGGTTGGGATTGTAGCTCAGTGGTAGAGCGCTTGCCTTGCATTCCTGAGGCCCTGGGCTCAATCCTCAGCACCACATAGAAATAAATAAATAAAGATAAAGACATTGTGTCCATCTACAGCTTAAAAAAAAAATGTTTAGAAAAAAATAAATAGATACCTATATGAAAACCAGAGAGAATTAAAAGAAAAGATGGATAAATCAATTATGGCAAAGAGACGAGAACACTCATCCCTTAGCAGCTGATGACATAGGCCATAAATAAATAATCAGTAACAAAGGACAGCAGAAGCACATCACGAACAACCCACACCTAATGGTCATGTTCAGAACACTGCAAGGCCACCACTACACAGCAGACCTTCTTCCTTTTCTTTTAATATTTATTTTTATGTGGTACTGAGGATCGAACCCAGGGCCTCACACACGCAAGGCAAGTGCTTTACCACTGAGCCACAACCCCAGCCCCAGCAGACCTTCTTTTAAAGTGAATACGGAATGTTTACCAAAGTTGACCATAGAATGGAACATAAACCCAATCTCGACAAAGTCTAAAACATGAAATCACACCACAACTCTTCTCTGAACACCACAAAAGTAATCTGGAGGTCAGGCATGTTGGCCACTGCCAGGATTCATTTCAGGCAGACTGATAGGCCACGGTTGGATCCATCCAGACAATGTAGGAATTGACAGAAACATGTAAAAATCAGTTTGCATCTTTCACAAACTCTTGAGAGGGGCAGGTCAGGGGTCAAGGTGAGATTGAAATACCCCCAACAAAGTGTCAACTTTATCAAACCAGTAGCCTAGATAAAGCAGGTACTTGTACTATTCCTTCTCTGTGCCATTTTGTTCTTTTTTTTTTTTTTTTTTTTTGGGGGGGGGTGGTTCCAGCCACTTTGGGTTCCTACCAGTTTGTCTGCAAGGGAAAATTTGTTTTCTGCCAGGCTGGGGTGCCAGTTATCAGGGCGGGGAAGTAAGATTCTTACACTAAACCGGGCTTGCTTGGGGCAGGTCTCAGTTCTAATTTACATAACAACAGGCAGTGCAAAGTCTCTCCCACTGCCCCTGAAGGAAGAAAAATATGGCCTCTCCAGGCTGTTCACAATTCCCAGCCTGTTTCAGATTCCAGTATGGTTTCCCGTATCTGTTTTAAGGGTCAGTTTGTCTCTCTAACTCTGCATTTATGGTTTAAAACTAAACTAAGAGGTTAATTTGGATATCACTTGTTTCAGAGCATTTGTTCAATGTGTCCACCAGCATTTAATTTCTCTCTCCTGATGTTCCTTAATAACCTGATTGCTTTGGCCTCCTTCTCCTGGATCATGTGTAACTTGTCCCCCCCCCCCCCACACACACACACACCCTTTGGTATAAAAAGAAACCTAGGAGGAGATTGATCCTAAAGAAAAGGGGTGCTCCACTAAGTGAGAAACTGAAAATCCAGTGATTAAAAAGAGTTTGGTGTGGAGAAAGAGAGGGAAATGTGTGTGTGTGTGTGTGTGTGTGTGTGTGTGTGTGTGTGTGTGTATGTGTTATAGAGAGAGAAGGAGAGAGTCTCCTGTACTTCAGGGTTTTTGTTTGTCTGTCTGTCTGTCTGTCTGTTTGTTTGTTGTCTAATAATTACAGTGTTTGAATTGGAAGCTCTGCCCTGGCTAATTCTTTCCAATTCTTACAAAGTAGTAACTGTGGTTATGTTCATTTCTGTTAATGATTCATTCTTCCTGCTTTTTAAATTCATTGATCACCCAGAACTTTTTTGTTTGGGGCAGGAGGGGTCCAAGTGCTTGAGAGAATTTTTTTTTTTTTTCCTGTGTCATTTGAATGGAGATTTGGACCTCTGACTAAGAGTAGAGTTTTCTAAGAGAAAAGAGAAGAGCTCTAAGGGAAAAGCAGGGGATTAGATTAAAAAAAAAAAAAAAGCCTTTTGAAACCAAACTATTGTTAGGTAAAACTGCTTACTCCTTGCCCTGAATGAGTAGAATCTTAAAATATGTGATATGTTTGGGTCAGTCCAATGTGTCTTTGCGATTCATCATCATCTGAAGTGGCACCCCCCCCCCCCTCTCTCCACTGAAAAGTCTTAACTGGGCCTCTTCAGAAATCTTCACCCAGACTGGTTTTAGGTCTGTCGGCAAAAGAGTCTCTGCAAAAGAATTCAAGGTGGATAAACTTCCTATTTTCGTGTCGCCCTGTTTACTTGGCCACTGGCCGAGAAGACACCAGCACTCCAGGTGCTGGACACCCCCTTACTAGTTTTTCACAAACATATCCAGAATAGTACTTTGAAGAAATGTGCAAACAAGGCCTCTGGCCTTGAGCTGGACTTCACCCAGAGGTCTACATTTTTAAGATACGAGAAGTTACCAACTGGACTCCATGGTTACAGCTGGCAGGGAGAGACTAGACAGGGGGGAAGAAGCTCTCCCCTTCTCAGGTGTTGTCCTCGAAGGGTGGGTTAACATGCCCAGAACAGTGAGAGAAAAAGCTGCTTTTATGTGAACTTCTGCAGACCATGAATTTCTGAGCCCCTCCCCTTACATGCTCGGTATAAAACTCTGAAACTACCTGAAGTCGGGGTTCAGGGGATTAATTCATTACAGCAAAAGCCGTGTCCTCTGAACCTGGCGGCAGCCAAATAAAACCGTTTCCCGCTCTGTTCGGTCGGTGCCTTGCCTCATTTGTCCCTACAACACATCCATGCAAGGAAGACTTTATCAAACCAGTAGCCTAGGTAAAGCAGGTTCCAGGTTGCTTTTTGCCACCATCACCAACACCAACCCCTCCCCCCCCTTGCGCCCCCCCCCCTTCTTTGCAACTGAGAGATAAGCTAACATGGGTCACTCTATATGCAATGAATACCAATAATTTCTTCTGATTTTTTTAAATTACACACAAACAAACAAGCCAAAAACCATGAAAAGTATAAACTATGTTACTGAGAATCAAGAAGAGTAATTCACTCATGTAAATTCAGAAATTCGGTAAGGTGGTTGTTGTTTCTGTTGTGGTTGTTGCTGCTGTTGTTTGTCCTTTTTTGTCTTTTTAAAAAAATTTTCGGGCTGGGGATGTGGCTCAAGCGGTAGCGCGCTCGCCTGGCATGCGTGCGGCCCGGGTTCGATCCTCAGCACCGCATACCAACAAAGATGTTGTGTCCGCCGAGAACTAAAAAAATAAATATTAAAAAAAAAAAAAAAAAAAAAAATTTTCTCCCAAGTGTCAAATCAAGGAAAGGGGTGGGGGGAGGTGGTGGTGGGGGTCAGAAAATGTAACAGGGGTCCACTTGATATGCTTTGAGTATAAGTCTCACTGCTCAGCCACTGAGGCTCATGTTAAAACCCATATCCTTTTTCCTTTCTCTTTTCCCTTCCTTCCCCCTCCCTAATCACAGGTGAAGCTACATTGACTTTCAGGGTGGGATATCTGCCCATTGGCTAACAAATATTTAGAATTTCCATCCAGAAAATCACTTTTTCTGTGTGATAACCTTGCTAGGCCTCGGATGCGTTAAAACAACAGAGTGTCAGCAGAGTCGTCAGAGTTTTGCTGCTGTAAAGGTTCAGTTCTTATGTTTTCTTATTATAATAAATTCCCCCTCTTCCTTCTGAGATGCTTTGCCTCTGAGCAACACCCCCCAACACCTACACCTCTCTCTCTCTCTCTCTCTCTCTCTCTCTCTCTCTCTCTCTCTTTACCGCAGGGCTCCATAAGTTGCTGAGGCTGGGCTTAGTCTTGTGATTCTCCTGAATCACCCCACATCTCTGCCACTGGAGATGTGTGCACATCTGGGGACTAGAGTAGTATGCTGTGTGTGAGAGATTTTTTTATTATTCAAAAGTTGGTACACTTAAAGACATATAGGTTTCCTACACGAGAGGTCACCAATTAATGCCCTTTTTATTTATTGTATTTTATTGTATTGTACCGAAGCTCTAAACTTATCCCGTAGTCAGTGACACATGTGGAAGTTCTAACACTTGAATTCGGTGTAACATTCAGATTTAAAAAAAAAAAAAAAAAAAAAAAAAAAAAAAAAAAAAAGATCTGTGCTTGGGGCTGGGGATGTGGCTCAAGCGGTAGCACGCTCGCCTGGCATGCGTGCGGCCCGGGTTCCATCCTCAGCACCACATACCAACAAAGATGTTGTGTCCGCCGAAAACTAACTAACTAAGTAACTAACTAACTAACTAACTAACGAAGTAAATACATAGATAGATAGATAGATGATAGATAGATAGATATTAAAAATCTCTCTCTCTCTCTATCTCTCTCTCTCTCTCTCTCTCTCACTCTCACACTCTCTCTAAAAAATAAAAAATAAATAAATAAAAAGATCTGTGCCATTAATGACCAGTTTTCACATCTGTTAGTTTTGATTGGATAAGTAAGGGTTTGTTTTGTGATCGTTTGTTGAAAGAACACTCCTGTAGCAGGCGAGTGGCACTGTGTCCTGAATGCATAAGAGTATTTGTCCACTTGTGTCCAAGCTGTTCACCTAGGTCCAACTGTTGGTGAGCAAAAACCACATCGTGGCAGTTATCTGGCCAGAGTCATAGATTCTTTTTTTTTTTTTTTTTTTTTTTTTTTTTTTAAGAGAGAGTGAGAGAGGAGAGAGAGAGAGAGATAGAGAGAGAGAATTTTTAATATTTATTTTTTAGTTCTCGGCAGACACAACATCTTTGTTGGTATGTGGTGCTGAGGATCGAACCCGGGCCGCACGCATGCCAGGCGAGCGCACTACCGCTGAGCCACATCTCCAGCCCCAGAGTCATAGATTCTGAACGTGGCTTCCAAAGTCAAAGGTCAACGACTGTATGTAGGACTTCTAGGCAACTGTGATGTGAAGATCTCTGGGCTTGTTGTACAATAAATGTGTCTGTGTTCCTTCAGCGCAGAAGGAAATGTATGCATTCTAGAATGCAAAGCTTGGGCTAGGGTTTTAGCTCGGCAGTAGAGCACTGGCCTGGGAGGTGTGGAGCGGTGGATTCGATCCTGATCCTGAGCACCACAGAACCAAAAACAAAGGGACAAACAAGCCAATAAGGTAAAGATATTGTGTCCATCCATCTACAACTCAAAAAATTAAAGGGGAAAAAAAATAAAATGCAAGGCTTAGCCAGGCATGGGTTGGGGGTTCATGTCTGTCCCCCACCCCCCACCCCCCAAGAGGATCAGGAGGAGGTTGAGAGAAGGATTGTAAGCTCATGGCGAAAGTAACCTCGAGAGACCCCTGTCTCCAAAAGAAAATTTGTGATAGTAAAAGCAAATGGGACTCTGTTTTGTTTTACTGTCTCCATTCTGTAAAACAACCAGGCCGAGTAGAAGGGTCATGACTGGGGCAAGATGTTCTTTTCCTTTTGCTATAGAAAACTTTAAGGACAGGGGACGTTGTTTCTGTAACTAGCCCCTAACGGGGCTATGCTTCTGTCACTGGAGTGGCTAGGCTGATTGTGATTGGCTGAGCGTCCCTCCGCCTGACTTCACTCTCCAGCTTCTGTAACTTGGCTTGCTTGCATTAGCTAGACGCCCCCTCCCTCCAAAACGTCCCTTTTGCCGGTTTCAGGCTTCTAAGGAGCACCCTTGCAATTGTTTGAGGCTGGTCAGGGGAACAGCTGTATGTTCTTCTGGTCAGTCGCCGCTAGTTGTGCTTTCATAAAGGCTTGATTCCTTTATACGCGAGTGGTCTGGAAGTCAGTTTTTGAAACCCCGGGACCAAGCTTTAACTAGAACAAGAACAAGCAAGCAAGCAAGCAAGCAAGCAAGCAAGCAAGCAAGCAAGCAAGCAAGAAAACAAACAAATAGATAGATAGATAAATTGAATATGAGGATGTGGCTCAGTCAGTGGTCAAGTGAGTGCTTCTGGGTTCAACTCATAAATCAATGGATTTACCAAAAATGTATAAAAATATCTTTATAAAAAGGGGATGTTGGTTTAGCTCAGTGGCAAACTGTGTGTTCAGTCCCCAGTTTTCCAGGGTCCATGATGAGCCTGCGTGAGGGAGGGGCTGGTTTCCGGTTCCATCCCCACCAAGGAAACCCTGACATGAGTATGGGGAGATGTATTCGGCTATTGGAATGCCAAGGGTAGAGTGATTTCCATGTCGATCTCCCCCCCCCCACCCCCCCACCCCACCCCGCCCTGCCCTTTTTCTGTGTGGGCAAGGTCTCTTCTAGTGTCTTGATTTCTTTTATTTATTTATTTGGCCTAGTTGTAAAGAATGCGTTTGTGTTATTAATTTCTTTTTCTCTGGAGCTGAGGATCGAACCCAGGGCCTCGAATATGCTAGGCGAGCGCTCTAACGCTGTCCAGCCCAGCACGGGAGGCATCTTTTTTTTTGTTTGTTTGTTTTTCTTTATTCTTTTTTTCCCCTTTCCCATGGGCACTTTGAGATGAGATTTCCTTGCCTGTTTGGGTTGTTTGAGTCTCTCTTTGTTCACTACTTTTGTTTCTTTTGTGATGCTAGGCTGGGGAAGAAACCCAGGGCAGGGCCTTGGGCATTGGTCCACAAACGGTCTTGATTGCTGGGCAACACCCTCACCTTTTTTCCTTTGTCTCTTCTTCCCCAGAAAGTAAACCCAGGAAGGGCCTCCCTCTCCTTCCCCCAGGCCCGAATCCATCCTGCTTGGGTTTGGTGCGCAGACAGGTACACACTGGAGACACACACAGACACACACACACACACAGACACACACACACACACACACACACACACACAAACGGGAAACATCACTGTTTTGGTTTGTTTCTCTCTTAACCTCATCCAGGCCCTCCCTCATAACTCTCAGGGGTGGGGGAGGGAAGGTGTTTACCTTGGACCTCTAGTGGTGACAGCCTTGGGAGCGACTACTGCTGGGGAATTGGAGTGAGTGGGATGGGGGAAGTGTAGGATTATAGTTCAAATTCCAAGGGTCGGGCAGAGGCACAGAAGCTATCTCCTAGGTGGGGCATGTTAAAGGCTAAGGAAAGTGATCAGATACCAGCGGTATGTCCCCCCCACCGCCCAGTGCTTCCAGGACTTTACTGTGTGTGTGTGGGGGGGGGGGCGGGGCGGGGGAACAACAGAGCGGGCACTGAGGCCCTTGCCCATCTGTCTTTCCAGGGACTCAGTAGGCTGAGGGAAGAGAGGAAGACATGACGCGGCGGCTTGCAGCTTAGTGATCTGTATATGGATATAGATATAGATATCTAAGTCTGTCTGTCTATCTATCTATCTATGTCTATACATGTAGATAGATGATATCGAAACTGGAAATGGAACTCAGGCAGGTCTTGCAAAATGACGGTAGCTTTGCGCCACCTAGCGTTCAGTGACTGCAACCAACGAGGCTGCCCTTTTGAGACCGCAGACCACTCACTGTGAACTCCCAAGTTCCACAGGGTGGAAACATCCAAGTGTATATGCTTGTGTTTCTGACCCGGTGGCAAGATGAGATCCGACTGAAGAAGCCAAGCAAGCCTAAAACGTGTGTCCCACCTTCACCACTCCTAAGTGTGGAGGATTAGCCAACTGAGAAAGCCTTAGGGGAGGGAGCAGCTTGGGTCCGATAGGGGACACGGACGGACGGACGGCTGGGAAAGGGAAGGACCCTGAGTAACTGCACAGTTGCTCTGGGATCCAATTTTACCTGTAGACCTACTCGGCGATATATAAACCTCAGCCAGCCAGCCTGTGCTGCATTTTGTCCTGCCTTTATTGGTATTAGGTATTTTCCAGAAGAAATTGGGGGGGGGGGGGATTTCCCATCTCGTGTCTCCCGGGACTGAATCCTCCTTGTCCACGCTTTCCCTGAAGATCCTTTAGAGATTCTCCACTTCGAGATGGACCGATGTGTGTGCTGCTGCAGGTTTGACAGCCATCCAGGAGGAAAAACAACCACCACCACCACCACCACCACCACCACCACCACCCCGGGGGGGGGGGGGGAGTCCCAAATCTCCAATACCATCACCTTTGTCATCATTCCACCATCCTTGGAAGAAGGAAGTCGATCCAAAGGTCCTGGAAGAGAACAGTAAGAGTAGTGAAAGATCAGAATGGTGAGACAGTGTCCAGCAACCACCACCTCAGCTACTCACAAGAGAAAGTGAGGTCCTGGGAGTACTCAGGCAACCTCCAGAGACCTCGAGCTTTAACCAGCAAATAGAGAGACAGGAGAGGGAAGGGGAAGGACACCCCCCTCACCCCATGTGATAACACCACCACAGGTGAGCAATAGAGGGACACCCCTTCTCAAAAAAAAAAAAAAAAAAAAATCGAGGTGTAACTCCGTGGTGGTGGTGGCTAGGCACTTCTGGATTCAATCCAGGGGGAATCATATCACCTTTCTTCCCTGTTTTAGGCAGACTTATCTGTCCTTGAGTCCACGCCCAGCATAGTCAAGGATGTCATGTAGACTTTGGAGACCAGAGGATGTCAGAAATGAGTCTTATCAAAAGTAAGAAGCCGAATTACAACTGCGGCCAGGAAGAAGTGCAAGGTGGCCTTTGAATCTCCTCTACGAAACCTCCTGTTGTTGCTGAGGTGCAGAATCACAGTCTTTGGGGACCAGAGTCCCCATGTTTTTGCTTTGCCAGCGCTGCCATAAGCCTTTTTTCCTGTGTCTCAAGACCTTGCCATCCTTATTGGATTGGGCCAAGCTTTCAGCAACAGGAAGAGGGGAGGGAGGGAGGGAGGGGGGGGAGAGAGAGAGAGAGAGAGAGAGAGAGAGAGAGAGAGAGAGAGAGAGAGTGGGAGGAAGGGGAAGGGGAAAACTTAGGGGCTGGGTGTGTGGCTCAACTGGTAGCATGGGGCGCCGGGTTAGATCGCACCAAATAAAAACTAAAATAAATAAGTTTAGGGCTGGGGATGTGGCTCAAGCAGTAGTGTGCTCGCCTGGCGTGCGTGCGTGCGTGCGGCCGGCCCGAGTTCGATCCTCAGCACCACATACAACATACAACCATGTTGTGTCCGCCAAAAACTGAAAAATAAATATTAAATAATTCTCTCTCTCTCTCTCTCTCTCTCTCTCTCTCTTTCTTTCTTTAAAAACAAAATTTAAAAAAAAAAGTCTAAAAAATAATAATAATAATAATAAAAATAAAGATGTTGGGTCCGTCCCCCGAAAACTAAACACTAAATATTAAAAAAAAAACAAAAACAAGAAAGAAAAAACAAGAAAGAAGGAAGGAAGGAAGAAAAAAAAAGGCGTGCATAAATGCACACCCAGTTCGGCCCCAATCCCCGTCCGCTTATGTTAGGACAACTGATCGACCTCTATACATACTACATAAAGAGAAAAAAAAAAAAAATCGAAGTCCTCCAGTGGACAACTGGTCGACCTCAGTCGTTCTGGGGCACACCGGCCAACTGGTCAACCTGCGAGGAGGAGGGGAGAGAGAAGAAATGTAAAGCTGCGCGGCAATCAAACAAGCCCCCCTCCCCCCCCCCCAATAAAGGAAAAAAGAAAACCAATCATCTAGGGCTGGCTGGGCTGTGAATATACCTCAGTAGGTAGAGTGCTATGCGTCGAATGTCCAGTAGCGGTGGTCCCAGTCCCACACCGAACCGAGTCAAAGGAGAAACACCAATACTGTTAGTCACGCAGGCAGAATTCACATTGAGACAACTGGTCGACCTCTTTGGTTGAGGGTGTACTGGTCGACCTGGGGGGGGGAGGGGAGGGGAGGGGAGGGGAGGAGGCGGGGCGTGTGTTGGAGGAGAAAAGGAGTAATAGGATGAGGGGGGCAGGGGGGGAGGGAGGGAGGGAGGGAGGGAGGGAGGGAGGGAGGGAGAGAGAGAAAGTAAGTTAGGGGCTAGGGGTGTGGCTCAAGGGGTATGGGGCTCGCCTGGTATGCAGGGGGCGCTGGGTTAGATCGCACCAAATGAGAATAAATAAATAAATAAATGAATGAATAATAATAAATAGATGAATAAATAAATAAATAAATAAATAGAGATGTTGAGTCCCCCGAAATCTAAACACTAAATATTAAAAAAAAAAGAAAAAGAAAAAGAAAAGAAAGAAAGAAAGAAAGAAAGAAAGAAAGAAAGAAAGAAAGAAAGAAAGAAAGAAAGAAAGAAGAAAGAAGGCAGGCAGGCAGGCAGGCAGGCTGGTTTTGCAGGTTTGTACGAATCCCCCAACCGGCCCTCCCTCGCCCTCTTACGTCAGGACAGCTGGTCGACCTCCGTAGGCGTCGCATGGGAAAAAAAAAAAAATCAAAGTCCTCACTCGGACAACTGGTCGACCCCGGCCGTTCTGGGACACACCGGCCAACTGGTCAACCTGCGGGACGGAGAGAGAAGGAATGTAACCCGCTCACGTCGGGACAGCTGGTCGACCTCCTCCTCGAGGAGGAGGAGGAGAGAACAGAGGGCGAGCAGAGTCGTCGTCCGTCGTCGTCGTCCCCCCCCCCCCGAGGGGGGACAACTGGTCGACCCTACCAAGGGAAGGGGAAAGGGAAGAGCGACGCCCGCTCCGGCCAGGACCCCCTCCGCCCTCCCCGCCACCGCGGCGGGGAAGGAGAGGGCCGAGGCGCGGAGGGGCCCCCGGCGCCGGCAGCGCCGGGCGGCCGGGCACCGCTCTTTTCGCCCCCCCCTCCCCGAGGCCGGTGCCCGAGGGGAGGGCCGGAGACACCCCCGGAGCGGAGACGGGCGCGCCTCCCCGGGGTGGGAGGGGAGAGCGCGCGCGAGACACCGCCACGCCCAGCTCCCGGCGAGCGCTCGCCGGGGGCGGGAGGACAGGGGTCCACGCCCCACCGCCGCGACCACCCCTCGCCCCGGTCACCCACCGCGCCGTCACCACCCACCCCCGGCGCGGACCGGGGCGGCGGCGGGCGGGCGAGAGAGGCAGGGAAGGACGGGAGGACGGGAGCGCACCCGGTGCCACCGCGGGCGCGCGCGCGCGCCCCGCCGGTGAGCGACAAACCCTTGTGTCGAGGGCTGACTTTCAATAGATCGCAGCGAGGGAGCTGCTCTGCTACGTACGAAACCCCGACCCAGAAGCAGGTCGTCTACGAATGGTTTAGCGCCAGGTTCCCCACGAACGTGCGTTACGTGACGGGCGAGAGGGCGGCCCCCTTTCCGGCCGCACCCCGTTTCCCAGGACGAAGGGCTCTCCGCACCGGACCCCGGTCCCGACGCGCGGCGGGACACGCCCCGCGCGCGGACGCGAGGCGGCCCGCCGGCGGGGACGGCGGGGGACCGGCTATCCGGGGCCAACCGAGGCTCCTTCGGCGCTGCCGTATCGTTCCGCCTGGGCGGGATTCTGACTTAGAGGCGTTCAGTCATAATCCCACAGATGGTAGCTTCGCCCCATTGGCTCCTCAGCCAAGCACATACACCAAATGTCTGAACCTGCGGTTCCTCTCGTACTGAGCAGGATTACCATGGCAACAACACATCATCAGTAGGGTAAAACTAACCTGTCTCACGACGGTCTAAACCCAGCTCACGTTCCCTATTAGTGGGTGAACAATCCAACGCTTGGTGAATTCTGCTTCACAATGATAGGAAGAGCCGACATCGAAGGATCAAAAAGCGATCCATCCAGACGATGTAGGAATTGACAGAAACATGTAAAAATCAGTTTGACATCGGTTGCTTGGGAATTTGATCTGCTGGTCTTTGGGCTTTGTGTTTCCTCCTTTTTCTGTACAAAAAAAAAAAAAAAAAAAAAAAATTGGAAGATGACCAGCCTCTGAGAATCCTTTCTTGTCTAGGGGCTGTCTATGTCTTTGGGTCAGTGGCAGAGGGCCGGCCTAGCACAGAGTCTGAGCCTTAGCACGCCATATACAAAAAGGAACAAATCGAAAGAAGGTGTGCTGTCCACCGACAACATACTACGAAACAGGAGAAAAAAAAAAAAAAAAAGAATACTAATCCTAATAGGAAAAAGGATGCTTCCTTGTGGAGTTCTATTTTGTCTGTTTGGCCATTTTATCTTTTTTTTTTTTTTTTTTTTTTTTTTAATCTATCAATATCACAGAGCCAAATTTTACATTTAGGTACTTAGTAATCAGAAGCTGTAACAGGGCTCTAAGAGAGGCTGCCTTGGCTAAAAAGCATGGTCTGTTGCCCTAGACTGAAACACCACATGCTCTGGGATAAATAAAGCTGGAGAAAGCTTGCCATCTCTACCTTCATTTTTATCTGTGTGCACATATTACGCACTGTTTCATCTAAGACGTAGCAGGGCAACAATATCTGTCAGCCCTAAATGGACCCAACCCCTGCCCTCCCCAGCCACACAGGAGACCACAGTCTGAGCAAGAGCACTTCACGGTGTTGTCATTCTGGTGTTGTGGCTCAGTGGTACAGCACTTACCAAGTACGCATGAGGCACAGGGTTCAATCCCAGCACCACATTAAAATCATCATCATCATCATCATCACCTAAATAGACAAAATAAACTTATTTATTTATCTATCTATCTATCTATCTATCTATTTATTTATTTATTTATTTATCTGTTTGTTTATTTATTGGAGGAGGCCTGTAAACAGGGATTGAACTCAGGGGCACTCACTGACTACTGAGCCACATCCCCTAGCCCTACCTATCTAGTATGTTACTTAGAGACAGGGTCTCACTGAGTTGCTTAGTGTCTCACTTTTGCTGAGGGTGGCTTTAAACTCTGGATCCTCCTGCCTCAGCTGAGAGAGAGAGAGAGAGAGAGAGAGAGAGAGAGAGAGAGAGAGAGAGAAGCATCTGGGATGACAGACATAGGCCACTGTACTCAGTCACTTATTTATTTTCAGTACGACTTCAAGGTACACACAAGACAATCACTGCCAGGCGTAGGAGGAACATAGCACATTGATAAACAGTCAGATCTTTGAGGAAGCATTAAACAATCTTAAGGTAGTGTGCAAGTCATTCCATAACCTCAGAATACCTACATGAGGGTTGGGATTGTAGCTCAGTGGTAGAGCGCTTGCCTTGCATTCCTGAGGCCCTGGGCTCAATCCTCAGCACCACATAGAAATAAATAAATAAAGATAAAGACATTGTGTCCATCTACAGCTTAAAAAAAAAATGTTTAGAAAAAAATAAATAGATACCTATATGAAAACCAGAGAGAATTAAAAGAAAAGATGGATAAATCAATTATGGCAAAGAGACGAGAACACTCATCCCTTAGCAGCTGATGACATAGGCCATAAATAAATAATCAGTAACAAAGGACAGCAGAAGCACATCACGAACAACCCACACCTAATGGTCATGTTCAGAACACTGCAAGGCCACCACTACACAGCAGACCTTCTTCCTTTTCTTTTAATATTTATTTTTATGTGGTACTGAGGATCGAACCCAGGGCCTCACACACGCAAGGCAAGTGCTTTACCACTGAGCCACAACCCCAGCCCCAGCAGACCTTCTTTTAAAGTGAATACGGAATGTTTACCAAAGTTGACCATAGAATGGAACATAAACCCAATCTCGACAAAGTCTAAAACATGAAATCACACCACAACTCTTCTCTGAACACCACAAAAGTAATCTGGAGGTCAGGCATGTTGGCCACTGCCAGGATTCATTTCAGGCAGACTGATAGGCCACGGTTGGATCCATCCAGACAATGTAGGAATTGACAGAAACATGTAAAAATCAGTTTGCATCTTTCACAAACTCTTGAGAGGGGCAGGTCAGGGGTCAAGGTGAGATTGAAATACCCCCAACAAAGTGTCAACTTTATCAAACCAGTAGCCTAGATAAAGCAGGTACTTGTACTATTCCTTCTCTGTGCCATTTTGTTCTTTTTTTTTTTTTTTTTTTTGGGGGGGGGGGTGGTTCCAGCCACTTTGGGTTCCTACCAGTTTGTCTGCAAGGGAAAATTTGTTTTCTGCCAGGCTGGGGTGCCAGTTATCAGGGCGGGGAAGTAAGATTCTTACACTAAACCGGGCTTGCTTGGGGCAGGTCTCAGTTCTAATTTACATAACAACAGGCAGTGCAAAGTCTCTCCCACTGCCCCTGAAGGAAGAAAAATATGGCCTCTCCAGGCTGTTCACAATTCCCAGCCTGTTTCAGATTCCAGTATGGTTTCCCGTATCTGTTTTAAGGGTCAGTTTGTCTCTCTAACTCTGCATTTATGGTTTAAAACTAAACTAAGAGGTTAATTTGGATATCACTTGTTTCAGAGCATTTGTTCAATGTGTCCACCAGCATTTAATTTCTCTCTCCTGATGTTCCTTAATAACCTGATTGCTTTGGCCTCCTTCTCCTGGATCATGTGTAACTTGTCCCCCCCCACACACACACACACACCCTTTGGTATAAAAAGAAACCTAGGAGGAGATTGATCCTAAAGAAAAGGGGTGCTCCACTAAGTGAGAAACTGAAAATCCAGTGATTAAAAAGAGTTTGGTGTGGAGAAAGAGAGGGAAATGTGTGTGTGTGTGTGTGTGTGTGTGTGTGTGTGTGTGTGTATGTGTTATAGAGAGAGAAGGAGAGAGTCTCCTGTACTTCAGGGTTTTTGTTTGTCTGTCTGTCTGTCTGTCTGTTTGTTTGTTGTCTAATAATTACAGTGTTTGAATTGGAAGCTCTGCCCTGGCTAATTCTTTCCAATTCTTACAAAGTAGTAACTGTGGTTATGTTCATTTCTGTTAATGATTCATTCTTCCTGCTTTTTAAATTCATTGATCACCCAGAACTTTTTTGTTTGGGGCAGGAGGGGTCCAAGTGCTTGAGAGAATTTTTTTTTTTTTCCTGTGTCATTTGAATGGAGATTTGGACCTCTGACTAAGAGTAGAGTTTTCTAAGAGAAAAGAGAAGAGCTCTAAGGGAAAAGCAGGGGATTAGATTAAAAAAAAAAAAAAAAGCCTTTTGAAACCAAACTATTGTTAGGTAAAACTGCTTACTCTTTGCCCTGAATGAGTAGAATCTTAAAATATGTGATATGTTTGGGTCAGTCCAATGTGTCTTTGCGATTCATCATCATCTGAAGTGGCACCCCCCCCCCTCTCTCCACTGAAAAGTCTTAACTGGGCCTCTTCAGAAATCTTCACCCAGACTGGTTTTAGGTCTGTCGGCAAAAGAGTCTCTGCAAAAGAATTCAAGGTGGATAAACTTCCTATTTTCGTGTCGCCCTGTTTACTTGGCCACTGGCCGAGAAGACACCAGCACTCCAGGTGCTGGACACCCCCTTACTAGTTTTTCACAAACATATCCAGAATAGTACTTTGAAGAAATGTGCAAACAAGGCCTCTGGCCTTGAGCTGGACTTCACCCAGAGGTCTACATTTTTAAGATACGAGAAGTTACCAACTGGACTCCATGGTTACAGCTGGCAGGGAGAGACTAGACAGGGGGGAAGAAGCTCTCCCCTTCTCAGGTGTTGTCCTCGAAGGGTGGGTTAACATGCCCAGAACAGTGAGAGAAAAAGCTGCTTTTATGTGAACTTCTGCAGACCATGAATTTCTGAGCCCCTCCCCTTACATGCTCGGTATAAAACTCTGAAACTACCTGAAGTCGGGGTTCAGGGGATTAATTCATTACAGCAAAAGCCGTGTCCTCTGAACCTGGCGGCAGCCAAATAAAACCGTTTCCCGCTCTGTTCGGTCGGTGCCTTGCCTCATTTGTCCCTACAACACATCCATGCAAGGAAGACTTTATCAAACCAGTAGCCTAGGTAAAGCAGGTTCCAGGTTGCTTTTTGCCACCATCACCAACACCAACCCCTCCCCCCCCTTGCGCCCCCCCCCCTTCTTTGCAACTGAGAGATAAGCTAACATGGGTCACTCTATATGCAATGAATACCAATAATTTCTTCTGATTTTTTTAAATTACACACAAACAAACAAGCCAAAAACCATGAAAAGTATAAACTATGTTACTGAGAATCAAGAAGAGTAATTCACTCATGTAAATTCAGAAATTCGGTAAGGTGGTTGTTGTTTCTGTTGTGGTTGTTGCTGCTGTTGTTTGTCCTTTTTTGTCTTTTTAAAAAAATTTTCGGGCTGGGGATGTGGCTCAAGCGGTAGCGCGCTCGCCTGGCATGCGTGCGGCCCGGGTTCGATCCTCAGCACCGCATACCAACAAAGATGTTGTGTCCGCCGAGAACTAAAAAAATAAATATTAAAAAAAAAAAAAAAAAAAAAATTTTCTCCCAAGTGTCAAATCAAGGAAAGGGGTGGGGGGAGGTGGTGGTGGGGGTCAGAAAATGTAACAGGGGTCCACTTGATATGCTTTGAGTATAAGTCTCACTGCTCAGCCACTGAGGCTCATGTTAAAACCCATATCCTTTTTCCTTTCTCTTTTCCCTTCCTTCCCCCTCCCTAATCACAGGTGAAGCTACATTGACTTTCAGGGTGGGATATCTGCCCATTGGCTAACAAATATTTAGAATTTCCATCCAGAAAATCACTTTTTCTGTGTGATAACCTTGCTAGGCCTCGGATGCGTTAAAACAACAGAGTGTCAGCAGAGTCGTCAGAGTTTTGCTGCTGTAAAGGTTCAGTTCTTATGTTTTCTTATTATAATAAATTCCCCCTCTTCCTTCTGAGATGCTTTGCCTCTGAGCAACACCCCCCAACACCTACACCTCTCTCTCTCTCTCTCTCTCTCTCTCTCTCTCTCTCTCTTTACCGCAGGGCTCCATAAGTTGCTGAGGCTGGGCTTAGTCTTGTGATTCTCCTGAATCACCCCACATCTCTGCCACTGGAGATGTGTGCACATCTGGGGACTAGAGTAGTATGCTGTGTGTGAGAGATTTTTTTATTATTCAAAAGTTGGTACACTTAAAGACATATAGGTTTCCTACACGAGAGGTCACCAATTAATGCCCTTTTTATTTATTGTATTTTATTGTATTGTACCGAAGCTCTAAACTTATCCCGTAGTCAGTGACACATGTGGAAGTTCTAACACTTGAATTCGGTGTAACATTCAGATTTAAAAAAAAAAAAAAAAAAAAAAAAAAAAAAAAAAAAAAGATCTGTGCTTGGGGCTGGGGATGTGGCTCAAGCGGTAGCACGCTCGCCTGGCATGCGTGCGGCCCGGGTTCCATCCTCAGCACCACATACCAACAAAGATGTTGTGTCCGCCGAAAACTAACTAACTAAGTAACTAACTAACTAACTAACTAACGAAGTAAATACATAGATAGATAGATAGATGATAGATAGATAGATATTAAAAATCTCTCTCTCTCTCTATCTCTCTCTCTCTCTCTCTCTCTCTCTCACTCTCACACTCTCTCTAAAAAATAAAAAATAAATAAATAAAAAGATCTGTGCCATTAATGACCAGTTTTCACATCTGTTAGTTTTGATTGGATAAGTAAGGGTTTGTTTTGTGATCGTTTGTTGAAAGAACACTCCTGTAGCAGGCGAGTGGCACTGTGTCCTGAATGCATAAGAGTATTTGTCCACTTGTGTCCAAGCTGTTCACCTAGGTCCAACTGTTGGTGAGCAAAAACCACATCGTGGCAGTTATCTGGCCAGAGTCATAGATTCTTTTTTTTTTTTTTTTTTTTTTTTTTTTTTAAGAGAGAGTGAGAGAGGAGAGAGAGAGAGAGAGATAGAGAGAGAGAATTTTTAATATTTATTTTTTAGTTCTCGGCAGACACAACATCTTTGTTGGTATGTGGTGCTGAGGATCGAACCCGGGCCGCACGCATGCCAGGCGAGCGCACTACCGCTGAGCCACATCTCCAGCCCCAGAGTCATAGATTCTGAACGTGGCTTCCAAAGTCAAAGGTCAACGACTGTATGTAGGACTTCTAGGCAACTGTGATGTGAAGATCTCTGGGCTTGTTGTACAATAAATGTGTCTGTGTTCCTTCAGCGCAGAAGGAAATGTATGCATTCTAGAATGCAAAGCTTGGGCTAGGGTTTTAGCTCGGCAGTAGAGCACTGGCCTGGGAGGTGTGGAGCGGTGGATTCGATCCTGATCCTGAGCACCACAGAACCAAAAACAAAGGGACAAACAAGCCAATAAGGTAAAGATATTGTGTCCATCCATCTACAACTCAAAAAATTAAAGGGGAAAAAAAATAAAATGCAAGGCTTAGCCAGGCATGGGTTGGGGGTTCATGTCTGTCCCCCACCCCCCACCCCCCAAGAGGATCAGGAGGAGGTTGAGAGAAGGATTGTAAGCTCATGGCGAAAGTAACCTCGAGAGACCCCTGTCTCCAAAAGAAAATTTGTGATAGTAAAAGCAAATGGGACTCTGTTTTGTTTTACTGTCTCCATTCTGTAAAACAACCAGGCCGAGTAGAAGGGTCATGACTGGGGCAAGATGTTCTTTTCCTTTTGCTATAGAAAACTTTAAGGACAGGGGACGTTGTTTCTGTAACTAGCCCCTAACGGGGCTATGCTTCTGTCACTGGAGTGGCTAGGCTGATTGTGATTGGCTGAGCGTCCCTCCGCCTGACTTCACTCTCCAGCTTCTGTAACTTGGCTTGCTTGCATTAGCTAGACGCCCCCTCCCTCCAAAACGTCCCTTTTGCCGGTTTCAGGCTTCTAAGGAGCACCCTTGCAATTGTTTGAGGCTGGTCAGGGGAACAGCTGTATGTTCTTCTGGTCAGTCGCCGCTAGTTGTGCTTTCATAAAGGCTTGATTCCTTTATACGCGAGTGGTCTGGAAGTCAGTTTTTGAAACCCCGGGACCAAGCTTAACTAGAACAAGAACAAGCAAGCAAGCAAGCAAGCAAGCAAGCAAGCAAGCAAGCAAGAAAACAAACAAATAGATAGATAGATAAATTGAATATGAGGATGTGGCTCAGTCAGTGGTCAAGTGAGTGCTTCTGGGTTCAACTCATAAATCAATGGATTTACCAAAAATGTATAAAAATATCTTTATAAAAAGGGGATGTTGGTTTAGCTCAGTGGCAAACTGTGTGTTCAGTCCCCAGTTTTCCAGGGTCCATGATGAGCCTGCGTGAGGGAGGGGCTGGTTTCCGGTTCCATCCCCACCAAGGAAACCCTGACATGAGTATGGGGAGATGTATTCGGCTATTGGAATGCCAAGGGTAGAGTGATTTCCATGTCGATCTCCCCCCCCCCACCCCCCCACCCCACCCCGCCCTGCCCTTTTTCTGTGTGGGCAAGGTCTCTTCTAGTGTCTTGATTTCTTTTATTTATTTATTTGGCCTAGTTGTAAAGAATGCGTTTGTGTTATTAATTTCTTTTTCTCTGGAGCTGAGGATCGAACCCAGGGCCTCGAATATGCTAGGCGAGCGCTCTAACGCTGTCCAGCCCAGCACGGGAGGCATCTTTTTTTTTGTTTGTTTGTTTTTCTTTATTCTTTTTTTCCCCTTTCCCATGGGCACTTTGAGATGAGATTTCCTTGCCTGTTTGGGTTGTTTGAGTCTCTCTTTGTTCACTACTTTTGTTTCTTTTGTGATGCTAGGCTGGGGAAGAAACCCAGGGCAGGGCCTTGGGCATTGGTCCACAAACGGTCTTGATTGCTGGGCAACACCCTCACCTTTTTTCCTTTGTCTCTTCTTCCCCAGAAAGTAAACCCAGGAAGGGCCTCCCTCTCCTTCCCCCAGGCCCGAATCCATCCTGCTTGGGTTTGGTGCGCAGACAGGTACACACTGGAGACACACACAGACACACACACACACACAGACACACACACACACACACACACACACACACACAAACGGGAAACATCACTGTTTTGGTTTGTTTCTCTCTTAACCTCATCCAGGCCCTCCCTCATAACTCTCAGGGGTGGGGGAGGGAAGGTGTTTACCTTGGACCTCTAGTGGTGACAGCCTTGGGAGCGACTACTGCTGGGGAATTGGAGTGAGTGGGATGGGGGAAGTGTAGGATTATAGTTCAAATTCCAAGGGTCGGGCAGAGGCACAGAAGCTATCTCCTAGGTGGGGCATGTTAAAGGCTAAGGAAAGTGATCAGATACCAGCGGTATGTCCCCCCCACCGCCCAGTGCTTCCAGGACTTTACTGTGTGTGTGGGGGGGGGGGGGCGGGGCGGGGGAACAACAGAGCGGGCACTGAGGCCCTTGCCCATCTGTCTTTCCAGGGACTCAGTAGGCTGAGGGAAGAGAGGAAGACATGACGCGGCGGCTTGCAGCTTAGTGATCTGTATATGGATATAGATATAGATATCTAAGTCTGTCTGTCTATCTATCTATCTATGTCTATACATGTAGATAGATGATATCGAAACTGGAAATGGAACTCAGGCAGGTCTTGCAAAATGACGGTAGCTTTGCGCCACCTAGCGTTCAGTGACTGCAACCAACGAGGCTGCCCTTTTGAGACCGCAGACCACTCACTGTGAACTCCCAAGTTCCACAGGGTGGAAACATCCAAGTGTATATGCTTGTGTTTCTGACCCGGTGGCAAGATGAGATCCGACTGAAGAAGCCAAGCAAGCCTAAAACGTGTGTCCCACCTTCACCACTCCTAAGTGTGGAGGATTAGCCAACTGAGAAAGCCTTAGGGGAGGGAGCAGCTTGGGTCCGATAGGGGACACGGACGGACGGCTGGGAAAGGGAAGGACCCTGAGTAACTGCACAGTTGCTCTGGGATCCAATTTTACCTGTAGACCTACTCGGCGATATATAAACCTCAGCCAGCCAGCCTGTGCTGCATTTTGTCCTGCCTTTATTGGTATTAGGTATTTTCCAGAAGAAATTGGGGGGGGGGGGGATTTCCCATCTCGTGTCTCCCGGGACTGAATCCTCCTTGTCCACGCTTTCCCTGAAGATCCTTTAGAGATTCTCCACTTCGAGATGGACCGATGTGTGTGCTGCTGCAGGTTTGACAGCCATCCAGGAGGAAAAACAACCACCACCACCACCACCACCACCACCACCACCACCCCGGGGGGGGGGGGGGGGAGTCCCAAATCTCCAATACCATCACCTTTGTCATCATTCCACCATCCTTGGAAGAAGGAAGTCGATCCAAAGGTCCTGGAAGAGAACAGTAAGAGTAGTGAAAGATCAGAATGGTGAGACAGTGTCCAGCAACCACCACCTCAGCTACTCACAAGAGAAAGTGAGGTCCTGGGAGTACTCAGGCAACCTCCAGAGACCTCGAGCTTTAACCAGCAAATAGAGAGACAGGAGAGGGAAGGGGAAGGACACCCCCCTCACCCCATGTGATAACACCACCACAGGTGAGCAATAGAGGGACACCCCTTCTCAAAAAAAAAAAAAAAAAAAATCGAGGTGTAACTCCGTGGTGGTGGTGGCTAGGCACTTCTGGATTCAATCCAGGGGGAATCATATCACCTTTCTTCCCTGTTTTAGGCAGACTTATCTGTCCTTGAGTCCACGCCCAGCATAGTCAAGGATGTCATGTAGACTTTGGAGACCAGAGGATGTCAGAAATGAGTCTTATCAAAAGTAAGAAGCCGAATTACAACTGCGGCCAGGAAGAAGTGCAAGGTGGCCTTTGAATCTCCTCTACGAAACCTCCTGTTGTTGCTGAGGTGCAGAATCACAGTCTTTGGGGACCAGAGTCCCCATGTTTTTGCTTTGCCAGCGCTGCCATAAGCCTTTTTTCCTGTGTCTCAAGACCTTGCCATCCTTATTGGATTGGGCCAAGCTTTCAGCAACAGGAAGAGGGGAGGGAGGGAGGGAGGGGGGGGGGAGAGAGAGAGAGAGAGAGAGAGAGAGAGAGAGAGAGAGAGAGAGTGGGAGGAAGGGGAAGGGGAAAACTTAGGGGC
>NC_135534.1:211414575-211421416 GCF_045843805.1 Urocitellus parryii | reverse complement strand
TTCATAAGGCTTGAACTTCATTAAGCAGACAGGACAGCTGTCATCCCCTGAATGGGCATGAAGCTGCCCAAGTCAGGGCTCACTTCTCTGAGAAGTAGGAGGGAAGGCTGCCATTGACCCATTGCAGAACAGAGAAGCCAGCTGGGGGTCTTGACTGCTGCCAACAGAAGGGTAGTGTGGTTTGGATACTGGGCCATGGCTGTGACCCCTTGACTGTACACCAGAGCCCACCAAATTGTGGATGTGGAGGTCAAATGTGGAGCAGGGATTGGGGAGTTCATACAGTCAGGAGGCACATGCAGAGGAGGAGGCAGCTGGTGCAGTGAGGAAGCAGACGGTGGGTGTAGACACCTGGTGCGGTGAGGAAGTGAACTCAGGTATGTGGACAGCTCTTCTGCAAAGGGGAGCAGAGACTGAAGCAATAGTTAGGGAGAGGCCTGGCGTGACTGAGTGGGTGGGTCTGTAGGTAGCACCCTGTATGCTATGCTCATGCTCGGCAGGAGAAGCTGCTGATACAGAGGGAACATGGTGTGGTCTGTACAGGAGGCACAGGCCCTTCACTCTTGCAGAGTGCAGCCAGGCGCTGGCTGAGGGCACCACTCAGGGAAGAGTGGTCCTGAGTGCTCACCCGGGCATGTGCGGAGAATGAACTGCAGTGGGATACACAAAAGGGGCTGGGTGGGGAGCCAACGGCCAGGGCTGGATGTGAAGGCTCACACACAGGCGTCGAGTGAATGAACTGACCAGAGGAGCCTACACACATGCTCCCCAGCTCCCTGGGCCCTCATCCCACACACCTGGCAAAATGCAGACTACAAACCTCCGGGGACACACCTACTGGTTCCAGCTGCTGCTGGTCACACAGGGGACAGACTGGCACATCCATGTCCCCCAAGAAGACTGTGGGTCCCGAAGTCAGTGCTGCCCCTATGCTACATGATGGCAGCTGTGACCACAGCCACTGTCTGCCAGACTCTACACCAAAAGCCAGCCTCTCTGTGGTTGCTCCTGAGATGTCCTGGCAATGTTCCCTTCTTGGCCCCACCTCTGGCACTGGGTTGGGTCCTCTTAGGGGAATGGAGAGGTAAATCTACAAGTTTTTCTTTCTTATATAAATAATGTCTATCTTAAATCTAATGCAGGGCGCTAATGGCTCTGCAGAAGAGGCGGAGGAACCCTGTGCCCCTGTTCTTGTCCCCTCATTGTCCAGACGCCATTGCACACACTCATTCTGCAGAGCTCTCACTATGCTCCACTCTTAACCCTGTGCAACACAGGTGCGTGGCTTTATGTGCTTCTGAGTTCTGCATCCAGCAGCACCACACGGTGCTGCAGGGGCTGCCACACACCACACCATGTGGAGTGGAGGGAACCCGTATTGCCTCCCATTCCATCAGGATGGAGATTTGTGCTGAGTTCTCCTGCTCTCCTGGTATGAGGCAGGAGCTGCAGATGCAACCCCAGGAGGAGGATTACTGGCCATCGGTGGCGCCTCTACACCGGAGCCTCAGGGAGCTGCTAGTGCAGGCATGGGCAGGGGTAGCACCAGAACACAGGCAGATCTGTCCGCCTCAAATCCTCCCCAGCACTCTGTATGACCAGCCTGGTAGGCATGTCAAGTGCTCCCCTTGGTTTAATATGCATCTCACTGGTGACTAATGAAGCAGAGACGCTTCTCATGCTTCGCGGTGAGTTCCGCAGGTTGACAGTGCTGCTACCCTCCAGGATGGCGCAGGGAGTCTCCTGCTCGTTTGGTGGTCTGGTGGACCGTGCAGCCCTCACCTCACACATGAGCCAAACTCATCCAGCTCTCCCTCTCTTCTGCTGGGTGTTGAGTGCATGCTCTCCTTGACTTCCTTAAAGTCCAAGTGGTCTTGCTTTTCCTCCTAAGCCACTTGAAACTAGTTCTTCTGCGTGACAGGAGGCAGGCAGGCAGGGGTCTGCTTCCCTTGGGGATGCTCAAACTCTCCCTGCAGGGTGTCTGCGTCCCTGGTGTCTGGGCCCTGCCCCAGGCAGGCAAGGCGCTCCCTGACGCTGCTATGTTGGGGAGTGCTGTGGAAGGACCCCCCCACCCATCCTGAAATTCAGGAGCCACATGGTGTCCCCACCTACCCCTTTCACCACTTCAGAACCCACCACTCAGGCGACACACCCAGAGCTGTTGACAGCACGTTCACAGAGCAGCTGGGGGCAAACAGACGTCCTTGATGCTAAGCTTCCAACACAATGAGCAATACATGTGTTCATTGATCAGGGTCATTTTTAGCTTTTATTAAAAATTGGTTTTCATAAAAATTTATTTTTTTAAAGTTCAATTTTTCAAACACATTTTTACAAAAGCTGTGCACATTCACATTTACTCTGGGGGGTTTTATCTGATTGCATACTGTAATAAAGGATTTCATTTTAAGCTGTTGTTCCAAGACAGTTCTCTGCTGATTTGACAGTGACCTCACTAAATATTATGGCTGCTTCTAATAATTTGTGGCAGATTTTTGCTTTCTGTGTAACCATGTGGACAGCAAGTTTCACCTCCACTTTTCCAATCCTCTACCTTTCACTTCTGGCCTTCTTGTGCCAGCTCAGAGGGGGCGGTGCAGCAGCCCCACCCAGGTCCTGCTGCCAGGGGTCTTGTTTCCACCCGCACCTTGGCCAAGTGAATTGTTTCTGCCCTCATGCTCCAGTCTTCCCGAGCAGTGACCTGTCTGGCCATTGCTTTCTCTTCCTTAGCCGGTCGACAGGCCCACCACACTCTGGGTGAGCCAGGATGGCCATGCCACCATCCACTCCCACCACCAAGGTCAGGCTCTCAGACAGTCCCTATGGGGCCCCAGTGCCCAGGCCAAGGCCTCCAGACCAGGCTGCAGTGCTCCCCCAGGCAAGTCCACTCTGGGTGCGGGCTACAACCTGGCAGCCCTGGTGATTCCAGCCAGGAGCCGCTGCTTCAAGTTCTGTCCCTCAGGTCATTGATCAGTCCACCTTTCTGGAAGGTTCTTGGCCTGCAGTTGTTCACCACAACTTCTTATATACACTGTACATGGGACTGTGTCCATTTAAAATTCTCATTTTACTTATATTCCCCAGGTTTGCCATTTTATTAGACTGTCAAATGATCAGTGTCTGCCTTTGACTGTCTCTGAGGTGCTTTCCTCTCCTCTGCTACCTGCCCCCACGCCCCCTGCTGCCTGCCCCCCTCACCTCCTGCTGCCTTCTTTGCTCCGTGCTCTCTGCACCTCCTCTCATCTGTTTATTTTGGTTACTTTTCAGCCTTTGTGTTTTTAAAAAGAAGCCCACATAGGAAATTTTGATAATGGACAGGAGCCTTGCAGCCCACCGCAGCCTGCATCTGGGGTGGGGACCACACCTCCCGGGCCACTCCTGGGGGTTTCCTGAAGCTTCTTGGACTGCCTAGGGGTCAGGGTTGCTGTCACCCAACTTCTCCTGCATCTTCTCTGCTGGAGTTGCCTGCATGGCCATCTGCTGTCTCCCCAGGTTTCTCCTGCTCCTACCCACAGCACCCCGGACTCTGCCCCATCTCATGAGATCGAGCCCTGCACATCAACTCCCACCTGGAAGACCCGGACCAGTACAAGTGGCACCAGGAGGGATTTCGGAACCAGTCACCACCCAGGTCTTGCTGCCAGGGGTCTCGTTTCCACCCGCACCTTGGCCAAGTGAATTCCCAAGGTAGGGAAGGTGCTGTCCTGGCCTCCACAGGTTGGGTTAGGGATGGGTTAGGGTCAGCCTCACACAGGCGAGGCTTCAGGACAATGACTAGGGAGCACCCCAGGGACACTGGCCTTTGAAAACAACAGGGAGTGGGGGACCAGCTACCAGGAGGGAGCTGGCTGAGACCCTTCTTGACACCCTGTAGAACAGGAGAGGCCCAGAGCAGTCACAGGCAGCCTGACTCCAGGTGGCCCCGGAGGGCCTCATGGCAGCCCTGTCCCAGGGAGCGGACCAGCCAGGGCTGCTTGGGGGATCCCTGGGTGCAGAGGTGACCAACCCTGCTGGAAGGGTGGGCCATGCTGGTTGTGCTCCCTCAGGAGCTGGGGTCATGCCAGGAGAAAGGCGACGGAGGGCTGAGTGGGCATTGGCTGGGTGCCCAGGTGGGGAGCAGCCAGGGGCTGGGCCCAGGAGCTGGCACAGGTGCAGGCCGGCACGGTTGAGCTCTGGGCACCTCGGGACACAGCACCTGACACCCTGGCAGGAGCCCAGGCCTGGGACAGGCCTGGCAGGGCTCTGGAAACCTTGGAAAGGCGAAGCCAGCTCTCCGTAGAGCAGAAGCAGCACGTTGCTCTGGCAGCTGTAAAGAGCAGGAGGCAGGGGAGGGGCAGTCTCACCACACAAGTGGGGGAGGCCACCTGTAGAGCCCCAGGAGCTGAGCCAACCAAGAGCAAGGCCCACGGCCAGGACCAGGGCATCCTGGGGTCTTGACCACAGGGAGCCGTGGAGAAGGCTGGAAGAGCGGGCTTCCACAGGGGAAGACACAGCTGCTGACAGGGAACATAGAAGTGAGGTGCAGGAAGCCCCAGGGTGATGACCATGGAAGGCCTAGATCCTGCCTTGGTTCGCAGACTCGGAGCCCGTGATGGCAGAGGCGTGTGGGCAGGGGAGAAGGAGCGTGCCAGGCTGAGCAGGCTGACTGGGCCCAGCTCTGTCCTCCAGCCTGTGGCTGCTCTGTAAGGAGGGGGTCAAGATGCCACGGGCCCGCTGGCTGGCAGGGTGGAAGTGGATTGTGAGGCCACGCAACCGTGAGCCTGTCCTGGAGCAGGGCTGTGGACACTACTGAAACCAGGTTGGAATTGATCAAAATCCGAACATTGATCTTGCACACATGTTCGAAACACAGCCCTGGGCACGACTTCACAGGCTCCGGAAGCCTGGCCTAGACGGCGCCAGCCTGGCCCTCAGCAGCTGTTTCCCCACCAAGGTCCCCACATGCCTTCGTCAGGGTTACCTGTCTCCCTCCCTGCCTGGCCCTCTGTGAGGCCCAGCTGGTCTGTGATGCTCAATGCTCTCCCTGTCATCCGTCACACAGTGGGGACATAGGCACCATGGGCCACATGGAGGATGCTGCTGGCCAGGCTGCCTTCCTCATGTCCAGCCTGATCTAAATCCAGAGCTGCTCCTTCCCTTGCTCTGTCCATCTTTGCCTCGACCCCCTTCCCTCCCGCCTTAGCACCCACAGTGGTCTCTTCAAGGACAGTCCTGGCCACACCATCCCTGTCACCTCAGACCAAGCTCCAGATGGGCTGGAGCTCTGCAGATGCAGGACCGTCACGCATTCCGGGGCTCCCACAGCCCCACCTGAGAGCCATAGCAGTCACCAGGTGGTGCTGTGGTGGGCCTCCTGTGCATCTCAGCACACTTAACAATGTCCCCACTTGATGACACCATTAGTGATGCCCAAACCGTCTCCAGTGAGAACCCTGTTCAGTCCTGTGAGCCTCTGTGCCTTCTTCCCCAGGGGAAGAGGGAGGCCACACAGCCAGACAGCCTCCCAGCAGTGCAGGAACCAGGAGGAGAGATCTAGACACAGAATGCAGACACATGCGGTTGGAGCCCAGCAGGGTGTGGCAATACACCAACAGAAAAGGCCGGTGGTGCCATAAGCATGGAGGGAGCCGACCACGCAGACCCAGCCCACAGGGAACAGCTCATCATGCTAAAGCCAGATGTCCTGCCACCTTGGGTCTGAACCCATACAAAGGTAATGTCTGGATGGTCTTGCACATTTTGGCTATTTTTCCTGAGTTTCTGACTTAGGTGCTGTTGAGTTCCCAGGGTAATGGGCATCAGTGGCCATTTGTTCCCTCTGAAGTTGTCAGCTGGTCATGAACTTCCTGGCCTGCATGCTACTGTGTGGTTCATGATGGCGGCCGAGACTCGGGAAGTCTGTGAGGAGAAGACCTTTTCTATTTAGAACAGGCCATGAAGGCACAGGATGCAGGTATGGAGGCACAACCCAATGGGACAGCACTCCAGAAACGGGACATGCACATCAGGGTGAGAGCCAAGAGCTGTGGGGCAGGGACAGCATATCCAACAGACAGTACTGGAATTGGCATTTGGCAAATTCCATTTTGAAATAAAACAAAAATATAATCTTTAATTTTGCTTCTGAACACCATGTAGTAGTAACTGGTAATAGATACTAGGTAAAATGCTGCCTTAAACCATAAAATAAGGCAAAAGTTCATGGAGCTGCTTTTAGACACTGGACAACAGGAAGTGTAAGCCATCAACCAACCCCTGGAAGAAGACAGACAAATCATGCTTCAACCCCTCACCTGCCTGTCTCTCTAACTGGGAACAATTTTCCAGCCAGTCTAAGGAGGAGGAGATAAAGCAGAGCCCATCTTCCTACTGAGATTACAGGACCAGTCAGAGTCCAGGGAAACATAGCTGGTTGGAATTTGAGGGGTCAAGCACCAAAGAGAAGGAATTCCAGAAATCTGCACTGGAGCCTTCTTAGGAGGCCTAGTTGGGCTGAACATGAAGCACAGGAGCCCCCAACTCAATATTCCCCAAAGGAAGACAGCAGAATCCAGACACTTAACAACAGTCTCCCTACTGTCCAACACCCAACTGAAAATTGCAGACATACGTAGAAGTAGGAAACCTGATGCATGTGGAGAGAAATCAGAAACAAAGGAGACAGGGCAGATGACAGAATTAAATACAAAGAGTGAGAAGTGCTATTATAAACATGCTCAGAGAGTTACAGGAAAACAAGAACATGCGAGATAACAGTGAATCTCAAAGAGGAGTTGAAGCTGTAAAAGAGAACCAAATGGAATGTCTAGAGCTGAAAATTATTTCTAAAATGAAAAAAATT